>NC_056741.1:910520409-910763550 GCF_019279795.1 Protopterus annectens | reverse complement strand
AATAGGCAGATGCTTTCTGTGTTAGTCTGTGTGGTACAGACTACAATGAGGGGGAGTACAATGAATTAACCCTGTCTTACTGTAGCTGCCACTGGTGTGATGTGCATGTATTATTCAGACACCTTCTGTAGTGTTGGTTCTGCCAGCAGTCCAGTTGCAAAACACTTCTGTGACATAGGAATGTACATCTAGTATACTGAGTGTAGCTGGAACACAGTATGGGTGATGATGTCCTATGACCTGGCAAGGTTATGATATGCTGTGTTAAATCAACCTTACTGTCATCTACATCTGTACTGCTGACATCAAATAAGTTGATCAAGGTTCATGGCCTTTCAGACCAGACTCACGGGGTGGTAGTACAGTAATTCCCATTATCAGTGGTGTCTCCCCCTTTGTGGGTTGTGATGACTGTTAGTGTGCACCATTCAGTGTGTACATAGCCTGACATGAAGCTATGTTTCACATGATGTTTATGTGGAGATCATATTGTTTTGCCATATGTGTATGATACAACCTGGGATGTGGACAGGTCCCATGCAGCCTGAGTGCAGCTTGTACCTGCATAGCTGTGGTTACAGGGCCTCTGTAGTGTACATGGATATATGATTGTGTACCTGTTGGGGGGACAGTGTGTTTATGTTATCCAAGACCCTATCTGGATGAACAAGTGCTATTTCCATAGGTGCAGTGCATCTCATGCCATGATGCTGTGAAGCACAGCAGGTCTCGTCGTTGCCATTATGTTTCATGACACAGCTATGGAATCCTCTGTGGTTGGCCTCATAATATGTGGATGATTAGTTTCACAGTAGCTTTGTGTGGCATTATATGGTGTATCTGCATCTTACAGAGGCTGTCCATAGGTCATCTTCCACTCATGTGTTGACTCTTGCAACAGTTACTACCTTCTGTGGTACAGTTTAAGGCAGGGTACCACAGGTTTGCCTTCATGTTTGGTTGAATCCTGTTCCACTGGCATAATCACTGCACATATGTGAGTGCCTAAAGTGCATTTGTGCAGGAGTCAGCATTTGCACATACATTGTACATCTGCATGGGTGCCATGACAGTCACCACTTCACTCTTAAGGAGCACAAAATTGGCTTTGAAGACTGACCATGTGTGGCATACTGTTAGCCCTGTTTGTGTGACTATGGTGATACAGGTCATTGCTGTTGCTGACAGCCAACATGCATTGAACACAGGTGTTGGTACATGATGAGTCTTCCCAGTTCATAATGGGATAGCTGAGTGGCCATAATTATGGTTTCCTGTCTCAAAACTGGTATTCCCCATTACAGCACAATGTCAGTTGGGAATTCTGAGGCATGGTGGATGATCTGTCAGAAAGTGCATTTTGGATTAAACTTTGGCACAAAGGTTGTTGCTCAGCATAATGCATCTTACGTTGTGCAAGTGCAACTAGCGTGGGGGTGTACATATCCCTCAGGACTTTAGACACACCTGTGCGCCATGTGTTCCAATAAAGGGCGATGGCCATGAGGTGAGGTATGTGTTATAACATGGTCATGCAGGGGTGCTCTCCGGAGCATTGAACCATAACTATCACTGCACAGCAACATTCACCATGTTTCAGATTGCCGTAAGTGAGTCCATATTGAGTACCTGATTTGTATCATTGAGTATCAAGACCCACAGTTTATTTCTTGGTTGTCTCTGTTGCACCAGTGGACTTTCACTTGAACTTGGCATGATGAGGGCACTATAGAGGAAGCACAGGCCATCACCAGTATCCAGATTCTAAGGGGTGGTAGGCGCAGGCCCTGTCTGGCAAAGCATCATGGTCTGTCAACCATGTTATCCCAGGCAGAGAGATGCTGGATACTCTTTGAATTACACCAGTACATTACACGATTGTTGAATACAATCATTGTCCCTTTACTGCTGCATCATTCTGGCCAATGGCAGAATGCTACCCAGGACTTGGGACATACCTGCATGGGCTACAAGACCTGACGGTTCCTACATGTGTTTCCATGCAGTCAAGGCTACTACATCACAGGTCCTGCACAACAACATAGAATATGCCAAAGACATGTGTATAGTTCAAAAGGCGGTCTGAGTGTATGGGTATGTGGCTAATCATGGCAGACAGGTAGTTGACAGTATGTTTGCCCTCATATAGCTTGGTGTGTAACATAGTGCTAGAGTTTGCATTCACAAATGCGTACTGTTGGCCATGTTTCTGGCCACGTGTTCTGAGGAGTGACACAATTATGCAAACTATGTCATACAGTCTTTGTATCCTGTTGTCTGTCTATTCCAACTTGGGAGGCCTCTTGCTTGGCCAGCAACATAGAGGCCTCTGTGGATGTGTGTGAATTCTGGTGGCATGTGTGTGTGTCCTTACTGTGTTCTGGTAAGGGTATGTGTTGGTTGTGGTGATGGGATGCATGTGTTAGCCTACACCTCTTGACTGTCTAGTCCAGTCATGGGTGTAGAATGGACTGCCTCCAAGCTCACCCCTGTAGCTGCATCCCAGACAATGTGTGGGGTGTTATGTTAGGTGGGTTTGGCAGTGTACATGTCTTAGAGATTGCATTCCCCCAGGATGGCCACATACACAAAGCTAACATTAGTAAACACCAGTAGCTGACTAGTGGACATGCCTGTATGAGCATTCAGTACTACAAGTACCATGTACTGTATTTAGTTTACTTACTGCTTATGCAGATGTTTTAGACAGTGATGCTCACAAGTACATATTTGTGTTATGGACGTGGCAACACTAGCTATTACAGGAACATGGTAGCTACCATTAGTAGCAGTCCCCCTTTGAGGGCCACATCACATCCTCATAGTTGAGTATAGATGATGCATTTGTCAACAGGGCTGTATCCTTGTCCGGGTATATGCTCACATACCCACCAGAACCATGAGCTCTATTGGCCATAGACACCCACTCCCCACACAGAGTCAAATATCAATAGACTCTGCTGCCAATATCAACATGATCAGGATATGATTAGATAGTGTAGGCCATCACCTATGAAGCAGCTATTACACATGGGCAGTGGTTTCCTACTTCTTACACTCCTACAGCAGATGTCACACTACAGTTAAGGATGATATGCACCCTGTTTCATTACCAGTACTGTCCACAGATTTCCAAGCAGCTGTTAGTCCGCTAATGAGAGATTAGGCTACACAAACCTAAACGTTCAACCAGTGTGTCCCTACTGTCAATATCCACTCTATGTAGGTGTGCACATAGCCATTTGGCACAGCCCTGTAACAAAGGTCAGTACACATTTGCAGAACATGTACACATGCACGGCTGTCACTGCTTGCAAACAATACTAGAGAGGTGGATATTAGGCAATGTGGACCTTTATTCAAGGCTCAAAAGACAAACCCACCACTGTATATAGCACCAGTAACCATAAATTGAGGGAATGCTACTCAACGCTAGAAGTCTGGACCTCACACTGCATGCATTCGAGGCACTCCTCTGTATGGAGAACATCGATATTTGTGCAATAACCTGGTTTAAGGCTCCAGATAGCACCACAGCATTACCAGGCTATAACTCATACCACACCTTTCAGCCACAGAACCCAGACCAAAACACAAATGGCGGGGATGTATCCATATTCATCAAGGATACTCACACCTCCAGGTTAGTAGTGCAGCACGATGCATCGCAGATCATCCAAATGCAACTAACAATGGCCACAACTGCATTCCAAATTGTAGCTTGCTACAGATCGCCCACCATGATCCAGATCTCACAATCTGCATTTCTGGAGACATTGGGACATATGAAGGTCCTACCAAACACCCTAATACTGGGTGATTTCAACTACCCAAACATTAACTGGGAGAACTACTCAAGTACTAACTCCCTTGCCCAGTGCTTCCACAAATGTATACACTCAAACATCCTGGATCAACTGGTCAACACCCCCACCAGAGGGAACAACATATTGGACCTGGTCATCACCAACATGGGCGATCAGTGTTCCACACCTGACGTCAACCCCTCGCTGGTTAGATCAGACCATGGGCTAATCACTCTGGATATTCATATTCCGTCCACAACCCCAAATAAGGAAACCAATGCAAAATACTTTTCCAAAGCAAACTTCACATTGCTTAAGACCAAGGTTAAAAGGTTCACAGCCACCATGACAATGGACAATGCTGACCAGGATGCTGAAACCTATACAAAGGCACTCTATGATCATCTGCAGGAATACATGGATCATGCTGTCCCAAGGCAAACCAAGACTCACTCCTCCAAGAAAAGGAAACCAGTCTGGTGGACCCCTGCCATAAACAGGCTCTATGATAGAAGGAAGATACTAGTACAGATAAGAGCAAACTCCCTAGAAGGAAAAAGATCCCTGATCAGTATCAGGAAGACACTACGGTCCCTCATAAATTCTTCCAAGGCTAGCTTTGAAAGAGATAATTCCAAGGACTCTAAAGATGACCACAAAGTGTTCTTTAGCTATGTAAAGAACCTAAGTGGATACTCTCATATCTGCTCTGAGTTGGTGCAGACTGGCAGATAATACAATGAACCGACTGATATTGCCAACATTTCAGCAGACAGGTTCAGTGCAAACTTTACACCCTTCTCACCCCCGAACGGGCCCATAACCATATCAGAGGAATGTACGACCCCAGCAATCACCAACACACAGGTTAAAACAGCCCTATTCAAAGCCAAGAACACAGCCTCAATGGGACCAGACAGTGTCCCAGGCTGTGTATTACAAGAGCTCCAAAATGAACTAACCCCTCACCTAAACACACTGTTCAAACACAGCCTCTCTACAGGCTATGTACCCACAGAGTGGCGCACAGCAACAGTTATCACACTCCACAAAGGTGGTGTCACAACGGACCACGGGAACTATTGCCCTATAAGCCTGACTAGCCTGGTCTGCAAGGCTATGGAGCACATCATCATGGATCTAATTCACAGAGACATTGAGTACCTCCAAACCTTTGACCCCACTCAGTTTGGCTTTGTTAAGGGCAGACCATGCCTCCTAAACCTGGTGGACTTCTTTAAGACAGATACCAAGGCATTAGATGAGGGTAAGGAGGTCTACACAGCCTACCTTGACCTCACAAAGGCTTTCAACACCATTCCCCATTCTGGTATTATAGACATACCCATCAACCTGAACATTAACCCCTATGTCACGAGATGATTTGCAAAGTGGCTCACAGACAGAACCCACAAAGTGAGAGTTGCTGACACTAGGTCCGACTGTAAACCAGTTACAAGTGGTGTCCCCCAGGGCTCAGACCTAGGACCCCTCATGTTCGGTATATACTTCTCTGAGGTACAGGCAAGCATTGGAGGACTTTGACTGAAAAGGTTTGCAGACAACTGCAAACTAGGGGCCATAATTGGTTCCCCAGCTGATTCAGACTCCCTCCCAAAGGGTCTCACTGAGACGGATACCTGGTGTCAATATCATGGCCTCAAGCTGAATGCCAAAAAGGGCATAGTCATCCCCTTTGGAAAAAACTAATTACCCGCGGACTACCACATAGGTGGTAGTCCCCTACATACAGAAAAAGTAATAAGGGATCTGGAACCCAAGTAGATAGCAATCACTCCTTTGATAACCATATTGCCAAGGTGGTTAGAATATCCTTCTACGTGGCTCCCCCTAATCTCAAATGGGTTCGCATCCAGAACAAAGGAGGCCATTGTGCCTCTCTACTCATCACTTATTAGGCCCATTAAAGAATACAACACCCCATTTGGGATGTACCTTACAAGATAACTGCAACAGCTTGAAAGACCACAAAAGTACCACACCAAGAGGATTACTAACCTCAAACAGATGACCTATGCAGCCCAACTAAAGAAACTCCAGCTGTACTCAGTTGCATACCACGTACTCAGAGGCGATCTCTGCTTAACATACAAGGCCCATGTCCAACCCAGTATTGATGAATATGCTCCACCTAAACAAAAGCCCCTGAGAGTTACATGCTCTAGGGATATAAACCTTACCACAATAATAACTAGGACATGCTGGAGGGATAGATTCCTGACCCAGAAACTTCCCATGCTTTGGAACATGATTCCAATTTACATCAGGCAGGGCCCCTCACAAGCACTCTTCAAGAGAAACCTTGATGGGTCGATGAGAGACAGACATGTACCCCAGGGATCACTGCAGTGGTTCTGCTGGACAGAGGCAAAGGGAACTAATGGCTCTGCTGTTCAGAGGCACAGGGAACTAACCTAACGGGGTGGTGAAAGTCAACACACTCTAGCTAGGCTTATAAATGCCCTTGGGCAGACAGTCTAGTACCTAACTATGAACCTATTACATGTCTTATGTGCATGGATAGTTAACTAGCTCTTCCATTTTACTTTGCTATCATGCTGATAAACTGTCGAGTGACTACAAGTCATATGTATCCTGTTATTGTGTATTGTAAATGCCAATAGACATAACTAATGTTTGCTTAACATAACAGTAATGCTATGTAAAATGTAATGCATATCTGCCTACAGTACTGTACATTACACAGTTATTGGCACAATATCTCACAATGCAAATCATAATTGCACAGTAGGCCCAACTTTGACATGTTATTCTCAGTAATACACCCATACCTATGCCTATTGTTTCAGTATATCAACATATACTATCCCCTGTTATAGCACGTACTTGTTGGACCAACCCTGCCACTGACAGCGGCTGGAGAGGAATTGTTGGGTTCAAAGCCCTTATATAGCATCCCTTGTGGTGTATGAGGTGTTTGCCTTGTGACCTACAGCAGTACACACATAAATACTACAAGCATTACTATGCGCAACAATACATCACTACAAGATAACTGTTTCCAGTATATGCATTGTGTACACTTTAATTATTACAGAACAGGTGCTACATACACAGACATACTAAGTGTTCTACATACTTTATTAGTAACTCGAAGTGCCGTTGACTGTTATTTCAATCCTTTTCAGTTTGTGTTTCAATCTTCTTTGTAATGTTCTGCTGGTATATATAGATGGTTTGAATGTGTGACAAGCCATCCTTTTATAGTTAAATATCAGTAACATGTGCTATCCTGACCACCAATTGGTGTTCCTAAGTAGTTAATTACATGCACATCAGCTGTGCAGCTACTCCATTAGCCAATACTATGGCTACAGTGGTATATAAATGAGTACTCCACTTGGGCGTTGTCCCTTTGCCTTACTTTCGAGGAAGATGGCCTGGATGTGCTGTTTGTGATGTATTGCAACAGCTATATGGAGACACACAGAGATATATTAGCTTCATGACTCCCGTGGATCATGTATAATGCCTAGAAGATGTTGTTCTACATGTGAGTACAGCTGTTATATTTCAAAACATTGCTACTTATGCAGGGTTTGTTTGTACCTGATACTTCTGCAGATGTTTCAGTCTGGCAAGGATGTTTGAGCAGCTCAAGGCTGTATGGCTATGCATATAATGTTAGGTGGTTTACAGTGTGCTCACCAGACATCTTTGGTTTGGTATAAATGTGTATCATACTGCACTGATAATCAGTAATTGGTAACACTTCCTGGTGTACACACAGCCCTCTGAAACAGGATTAGTACAAACAAACCCTGTAACATCAGCAGCTGTTCCATTGTATAACAGCAACTATTTCACATAGGGCCATGTTAGTGTGTCTCTGACAAGGTATGTTAAGGCTTCAGCAGATGTCGTACAGTGAGTGAATGATTTGTGATGTTATTACCGTATGTATTGTAATTAGTTTGGGTGTGGGGGAGATGGTGGGTGTACATAGCAGATGCAGGTGTGTATTAACTGCTTTTATACATATTCGATGTGTGTGTGAGGGTTCCTTCCCTATTTGAACTCCTATCCTTTAGTGGACTAATACTATGGTAATTGCAGGCTGATTCATTAAGGCACTGTTAAATGGTTCCTGTATAGCATGCAGGTGATGTTAGTCCTTGAATCCTTTCGGCAATACATCGGAATGTAATAAAGTGTTGCTACATGAAAGCTGTCTGTGTATTTCTTTCATAGGTATTTGCAGTCATTGGAGCTGTGTTGGTGACTGATCCTTTGGCTCATGTCCATAGCACATATTTGTAATAGTGTATAGGCATATACTCTCCATATCCTTTGTTCTTGTAGTTTGGTCGTGGCGGAATGTGTGATTGCTATGGTCCATGTTATACTCATATATGAACACTTCAACTGCTGTATACAGGATACCTATGGAATCTCGAACACACACAATTCTGACGCCCACAGTACCGGGCCCAGACTCCCAAACCCCACATTACCAAACACTCAAACTCACGACAGTCAAACTCGCAAAAGTAACACAAACACAGAACACACACACATGCACACACAGACACACTGCTACCCACCACATTCAAACAAACCATCCTACACTACGTATGAGCAGGTGGGCAAGCACCCCTCCCCAGAAACACACAACACACTCAGAACACACACTTACACACACTAAAGCCCTCAGAAACACACTTACACTCAGTAACCTACCTGAACCGCAACACCAGAAGCACTAACTCAAAGTCTCTTAACATCGGGATTTTAAAACTCGCACTTCTGGTGTTTCGGTATTGTGGTCTTTCGGTCTTTAAGCCTCGGGATTACACACGTCGACATGTCAAGCATTCAGTATTTGGTAGGTATCCCGTTTATATGTACCTCCATGGCTGTGTTGATGTTGTTAACCTATCTATATATCTACATATATATGTATATCCCTATATATTGACATATATCTCTCTCCCTCTCTCTCTATATATATGTTGATTTATATATATATAATCTATGTGCACACATCAGTGACATGTATATATATATATATATATATATATATATATATATATATATATATAAAGTATTAATTTGTAACACTCATACATATGTAGACTTGTATATGTTGATTCACACATTACAGTACATTACAATGTACAGTACATATGTACACAAAGTGACTGTCCCATTTGTGGTCTGTACTGTGAAATGCCTGTAGTTTAAGGTGTAGTCTAACCACCATTTAACATGTATACAGATTAGATGGCTTAGTGGTAGGTCCCATGACTATGGTGTGCTTGGCTCAGGGTTCAACACCTGCGATGTATTAGACACATTTTACTACAGAATAAGGCTAATTTAAGTAGTTATAAGCAGGTTTAAAGGTGTTTGTGTGACATTATACCAGCAGTTATACACAGTTAAACAAACTTTACATCCTACAACCTGTGCACGCAAATATGGCCACTTCTGCTAACTACTCAGGATATATATATTTCAGTGACGTAATATCTCACTATGTGCTTACATAACATTACATTGTCTGTTAACTGTACTCTCCAGCACGCATGGGTTTATGTGTGTTCCAAATGTTTATTATTCTGTGGAATATGACCTATATATGCAAGCTGTGGTTAAGGTATACTATGTAACATGTAAAACATCTCTGACTTTATTGGGATTTGAACCATGAATGCACAGATATTATGCAAATGCTGTAGCCATTACACTATTGACATTAATGTTCCTTCTGCCTATTTCCTATGTCCATGAATCCTATGTGTAAGCTTGGCTACACATCAGGGAGAGCCACCCACACCCAGTGAGCTTCTTGAAATTCTGACATAGGTTCATAGGTTCATAGGTTCATACTAGGCTATCTGCCCTAGGGCATTTATAAGCCTAGCCAGAATGTGTTTGGCTTTCGCCACCCATTTTAAATTTATTTTGCTATGCCCTTTTTCGAGGTTAGTATACTGTGACTCTGTCTAACAGTGACACAGAAGTGATTGCTGGGGTAAACCTATGATCTCCCATCCACTCATCAAGATTCCTCTTGAAGAGAGTCAATGAGGGACTCTGCCTAACCTGGACTGGGATTTTATTCCAGAGTGAAGGGAGCCTCTGGGTTATGAATCTGTCCCTCCAGCATGTCCTATTTATTTCAGTGCTGAGGTTCAAGTCTCTCGAGCACGTAGCTCGATGGGATTTGGATTTTCTGAGGTGCAGCATGTCCATTAATTCCGGGTTGGACATGGCTTTACACGTCAGGCACAGATCGCCTCTGAACAGGCGGTATGCCACTGAGTAGAGCTGGAGTTTCTTTAACCGGGCAGCATATGGCATCTGTTTGAGCCCTTTGATCCTCTTGGTGAGGTACTTTTGGGGTCTTTCCAGTTGCTGCAGGTGTCTGGTAAGGTACATCTCAAAGGGGCATTGTACTCAATTATGGGCCTGATGAGGGATGAGTAAAGAGGCACGATGACCTCCCTGATCTAGATGTGAATCCCTTCATGATTAGGTGGGCTATATAAAATGTTTTTCTAACCACTTTGGCCACGTGGTTGTCAAATGAGAGATTGCTATCAACTTGGGTCTCCAGGTCCCTAATTACTGCTTCTGTACTTAATGGATTACCACCTATGTGGTAATTTGTGCACTGTTTTTGCCAAAGGGGATGACTATACACTTTTGGCATTTAGCTTGAGGCCATGGCTCTGGCACCAGTTGTCTGTTTCTATGAGGCCCTTTGGAGGATGCTTGTGTTGGCTGGAGAGTCGATTATGGCCCAGTTTGCAGTCATCTGCGAACTTGGTCAGCCACGGTCCTTCGTGTTGGCCTGTACCTCCGTAAAATATATACCGAACAAGAGAGGTCCCAGGACTGAGCCTTGTGGGACACCACTTGTAACTGGTTTGGAGTCTGACATGGCTCCAGCAATTCTAACCATGTGGGTTCTGTCCTTGAGCCAGTTTGCAATCCATCTAGTGACATGGGGTTTATATTTAAGCTGGTGAGCTTATCTATAATGCCCGAGTGGGGTATTGTATCGAAGGCTTTTGCGAGGTCCAGGTAGGCTGTGTGGACCACCTTCCCCTCGTCAATGGCCTTGGTGACTGTTTCAAAGAAATCAACCAGGTTTAAGAGGCAGGATCTGCCCTTAACAAAGCCGAACTGGGTAGGATCCAGTGTTTGTAGGTCCCCAATATCTTTATTTATGAGGTCCATGATGATCCTTTCCATAGCTTTGCAGACCAAGCTAGTCAGGCTTATGGGGCGATAGTTTCCAGGATCCGTTGAGGCACCACCTTTATGAAGAGGGAACACTGTTGCTGTACGCCACTCTTTGGGCACATATCCTGTAGTAAGGCTGAGATTGAACAGTAGTTTTATGTTTGGGTTTAGCTCTTCTTGGAGTTCATGTAGGACGCAGCCCGGGACACTATCTCGTCTCATTGATGCTGTGTTTTTTGCTTTTGAGAGACTATACATTAACATCCTAACTACATTTGGCATAGCCCCTCACTGACACACTTCAGGGGAAACCTTGATGTGTGACAGGGCAACAGTATATACACCCCTGGGATCATGTGTCCCAGAAACATACAGCCAGGGTGTGGGGGAGCCACTCCAGTTTTATAGCTGCAAGACCTGTTGGGGAAATTGAATGCTGTTGGGTTGTCATGTTAACATGCTCTTTTGAGATCACTATATGCCCCTAGCACCCCAGTCTTCAACAGCTTTCAGCAATTCTGCCTGAAATCACTTCATTGGCTATGCTTGACAGAGGCTCAGTTACTTCATCAATGGTGCAGATTAAGCCACCACACTGTAGCTATGCTTCTAAATGCCCTTGGGAAGATAGCCTACTACCTATCCATGAACCTCTACAGTGCAGGCCATCTCCAACATCATATGTGATTATACAGAGTTTTCTGATCACAATATACAGTGTAAAATCACCATGTAGTCAGACAACAGTAAGTACAGCAAGAGCATACAGACTACTGATACACAATCTCTCCAAAAGCCTATCTTGGAAGCTAGTGGACTTGTATAGGTTTCAGGCTTTGTATTGCTTACCAGTAGGTTACCTACAGGAAATATGGGACACAAGCACAGATGGGAAACATGACTGCAACAATGCCATACCAACTTGCATGTGTCAGCCTAAGGCTTTGGAATGCTGGGCAAAACTATTGGCACCCCCATGGTGCTGTTTTTAACCAGGTCTTAGAGGTGAAGCTTACCTCCATGAACTGCATAATAGCGGAATCAATGAGGGTTAGGCTACTCAACACCAGGGGTAGTACTCACAACATGCACCCACTCACAGCACCCCTCAGTAAGGACAACATCTACATCTGTTCTGTGACTGGGACCTGTATAAGGCTCCTGTGAGCACACTGGCACTACCAGACTACAACCCATAACACACATTTCAGCCACGGAACATGAACTGGCACAGACATGGAGGGGGTGCATCCATATTCATCGGGGATACATACACCTCCAAGTTAGTGGGACAGCATGATACCTTTGTGATCATTCATGTGCAGCTAACATCAGCCATGACTGCAATGCAAACTGTGAGCTGCTACAGATAAACCCTCCATGACCCAGGAGCACCACAACTATCTGGAGACATTGGTAAACTTGACAGTCCTACCAGACACCCTGTTGGCTACCCTACACTTAACTGGATAACCTACTCGAGTATTCACTTCCAGGCCCAGCACTTCCTGGGATTTATCACCTCATATGGCCTGTATCAGTTGGCAGATGGACTAACGAGAGGTGAAAACATAGTAGAAGTGGTAATCACTGACATGTGCAACAGGTGCACTACAGCAAAGCTAAACCGGTCACTGTTTAGATCGGACTATGAACTATTCACTGATGATTTCCACTCCCAACCATCTCCCCCACCCAAGGAGCACACAATGAATACCTTTCCTACAGCTAAATTAACAGTACTAATGACAGAGGTGGGAGGGTTCACAGCCCCCATGCTCAGGAATGACACTGCTCAAGATACAGACAGAATTACAAATGCACTCTATAAGCACCTACAAAGATGTATGGGTTGTGCCATCAATGGTAAACCAGGACTTGCTACTTCTACACAAGGACACCGGTCTGCTGGACCCCTGCAATATACAGGCTATGCAACAGAAGTAGGACAGTAGTCCAGAACAGCAGCAAATCCAAAGACAAGCAGACATCCATGACCAGTATTAGTAAGACACTTATGTTACTCAAGTAATCATCCATGGCTGACATCCACAGGTAAATAGGCATGGATTCGGAAGGTGACCACAAAGGCTTCTTTGGCTATGTCAAGGATCTAAGCAGTAACGCACAGATTTGCACTGTGCTGCTGCAATATTGCATTGAATATACTGACCCTACTAATATCACCAACACACTTGATGATACATTCGGTGCAAGCTTCACCCCCTAAAGGGCCCACAACAATACCCAAAACGTACAGTATCCCTGACATCAGAGACATACAGGTGGTAATGGCCCTTTCAAATGGCATGACAGAGGGTCAATGGAAGCAGATGGTGTCCCAGACTACATCCTGCAGACACTACAACCCAAAGGGACCCCCCCCCCACCTAATATAGCAATTCAACGTCAGCCTCTACACAGGCTACATTCCCATTCAATGGCGCATGGCAACAGCTATTCCACTCCACCAAGGTGGTGACACAACTACCATGGTAACTACCACCCCATAAGCCTGAGTAGCCTGATTTGCATGACTATGGAGTGCATCCTCATGGCACTCATTAACAAGACAATGGTAACGTCCAGACACTTGTTCCAACCCAGGTCAGCTTGACTGAGTGCAGATCATGCCTACTGAACCTGTTTGACATCTTACAGTCACCTAGACTTTAGGTGTGGGGTGTGGTAGTTCACACATACTACCTGGACCTCACCAAGGGTTTTGACACCATTCCCCACTCAGGTATTATTTCTAAACTCACCAGCCAGTACATACACCCATATATCAAAGGTTGGTTTGCCAACAGGCTTACACACAGAACCCACGTGGTAAGCCTAACAGCCTCCAGGTCCAGCTCTTGACCAGTCACAACTGGTGTCCCACAGGACTCAGTCCTGGGATCCCTACTGTTTGCCATATACTTCTCAGAGGTACGGGCTATCACAGATGGACTACAGCAGACCGTGTTTGGTGATTACTGCAAACTGGGAGTCATAACTGACAGTCCAGCTGTCACAGAAATCCTTCAAGGGGCCTCACATAGGCCAACACAGGGTGTCAGAGTCATGGCCTCCAGTTAAAGGCCACATACTGCATGGTCATTCCATTTTGGGAAACTACACACACACATATTAACACATGAGTGGCAGACACTATAATTCAGATGATGTAATGGGTATGTGGGGACTACATTAGATAGTGATCTCTCCTTTGACAATCATATCTGCGAAGTAGTTAGGACATCCGTTTATGTAGGCCATCTGATTACTTAAGGGTTCACATCTAAACAGACTGAGGTTATTGTGCCCCTTTGCTCATCACTCATCAATCCCATCATCGAGTATGATAACCCATTTAGGATGTACCTCAGAAGACACATCCAACAGCTGGAAGGGCCAAGAACGTACCTCGCCAAGAGGAATAATGCCCTCAGACATGTGTCCTATGCTGCCAGACTGCATAAACTCTTGCATTACTCAGTGGCATCTCATTTACTCAGAGATGATATTTACTGGCCAAAAACGCCATGTCCAAGTCAGGCTTAATGGATATGCTCCACCTATGGGAATACATGTCACAGTGAGCCACACACTGTATGAGCTACACTTTGCCACAACCATAACTGGAAGATGCTAGAGTGACAGATTCCTGTCATGGGTACTCCCCATGCTTTGGTACTACACCCCTGATTACATTATATGGAGCCCCTCACTAACACTCCAGGGAATCCTTGCAGAGTGGGTGGGGAACAGTGGATACACCCCAGGGATCCCATAATTGGCTCTGCTCCACAGAGGGACAGTTACTTAATCAATGGGGTGGCGACAGCAGACACATTTTGGCTAGGATTATGAATGGCCTGGGGCAGTTAGGCAAGTACCTACCTATGTACATATGAACCTATACGTACAGTATCAACACATGCTGATAGCTTAATTTACTGTTCAGGTATTGACTTAACTTGTGCCAATGGCAGTTGTGTGTACAATAGTTGAGGGCTGCCTATGTAGGATGCACACAGTAGACCACCTATACATGACAATTTACAGGTGGTTTTGTGTGTGTGTGTGTGTGTGTGTGTGTGTGTGTGTGTGTGTGTGTGTGTGTGTGTGCCATCCATGTTTACTGTGTGTGCAGGTGGAGAAGGGTGTCAGTCCATAGGTGCCTACACTGTCAGTGCATGTGCTATACGTTCCCTCTTTGCCAAGGCATGGGCATACTGGGCACACCTCCGTCTGCCTACTGGGGCTGGCACAGGGTGTTTGTGGTCTGAGTCCCTCTGTGCCTGTGGGGCCCTTGGCAATGGTGGTGGGCTATGAGGGCCTTCACCAGTCTGTCCCTGCTGCAGCTGTTTCTGCAGGATCATATTGTGTAGCATGGCACATACTATGAAGATATGTGCACAGATGCCTGGAGAGTACTGCAAGGCTCCACCAGATACGTCCAAGCAACGGAACCGTGATTTCAGCATCCCAAACACACGCTCTATGATTATTCTGGTTTGTGCATGTGCCTCATTATGGCGTGTTTGCATGGGTGTGTGTGCACTTCTGATGGGAGTCATCATCCACGGTTCCAGTGTATAGCCAGCATCCCCCACCAGGTGGCCATATGGGATGTCCCCCCTGGCAAATGCCTGATACAGCTGTGAGGCATGACAGATGTGGGAGTCATGATAGCTTCCAGGGCTGCCAGCACACACATCCATGATAATGCCCTGGGCATTGCACATGACCTGGCAGTTGATGGAGGGGTATCCATTGCGGTTTATGTAGTGCCTACCCTGCTCACCAGGTGGTGACTTGATGTGTATGTGCGTGCAGTCTATTGCACCCAATACCTCCGGGTAGTCTGCCACATGGTGGAAGAGATGCATATTGCTGGCCAACTCCTCCTGCATTCGGGGGAAGTATATGTGCTTACTGGCATGTGGTAACATGGCATCCAGGAACTGGTGGAGTACCCTGGATGCTGATGCCTGTGAGATCCCAATGATATCCCCAGTTGGCCTTTAATGGTACCTGTGGCTAGTATTCTCAAACTTACACATACCTTCATGTCCACTGGGATGGGTTCCCCTCTGTTATTTCTGGCTCTGAGGCATGGCCGGCACAGCTCAACAAGTTGCTGTGTGGTGTCCCTGTCCACCTTGCAACGCTCTACTATCTCCAGTTCATGTGTTACCCTGGGTCTGAACACTCTTCTCCTCCTCCGGTGCCTGAGATGGTTGTCAGTATCATCCTCCACACCACCTTCAGTCTCCAACACATGCTGGTGAATCAAAGTTATGGCAGCCCCTAACATGTACATATTAAAAGTTTCCTGTCTGTATACACCAATGGTGCAGAGTGTCTGGGAATACACAAGTGTGTGTGAGGTGCTTTCACACTTTATACTATTGTGCTATGGATGCTGCTGGTGTAATTGGGTGTGCATGTGCAATTCCAGCTGCAGGGTATCTTAATTATGGGTTTTAAAGTGGGTACTGCTATTGTGGGGCCTTTGGTGTTGAATTATGCCTGACTGCCGTGATTCATCTATTGCCCTTTACTTCACTTTTCAACCCGAATCCCCTCCCACTGTCAGGCATGCATCCAGCTGCCAGCTTTCTTGTTTTGTATTTTCCCAACCCAGGATTGTGTTGCAAAATGTGCTATGTAGCTAATCTACAGCAGTTTTCTTTTCTTTGCAGTACGGCACCTCCCCTTTCCTGTTCTGCAGGTAGCTGCTAGCAGCCTTGTTACCTGCTGTCAATGGCCCACTGTGGGTTCCTACGTGTTAAATTACTCATTTGTACTCCAATTACCATACTGCAGCATTTCCTTATTTTTTCCCCGTATCCTTCCTGTTTCAGCTCTGGTACGTGCTGCACACAGCCATTTACTGGGTTTCGAGCGCGTTTTCATCCACGTTCACATGCACATTCGGTTACCTTGTGTGCTCTCAGCTAAGCAAAGCTATGACTACTTTAACACACCCCTATCCTGCAGCTTTGCTTAGCAACAGGACAACCAGATTAGCAATGCTCCAATGTGCTTACTGCTAAGGTGGCGCACCCCTCTCTTGATGTCATCTTTATCTCCAGGCCACACCTCGGTGTTGTTCTGCTACGCTGTGAGGTACTTCCTTACGCCGGCGGGGGTTTTGTGATTCAGTATTACTCCTCTCATTTGCATGGCATTGCCTACTAATTCCAAGTTACCGCGCAGAACACTGTCACAGCCCCTTAGCAACCCTTACACCATGGTGTGGTGTAGCATGCATGCCATTGACTATTATGGGAAATTTATGAAATGTGTTACATTGCAGTTTTATTCCATATAAATAAATTTTCATTGTGATCCTGTTTGCGCACCAATGACCTGCGATTTTACTTCGCGTTATTGTGGGCATGACATTAAATGTTATTTTTTATATGTTGTGCATGTTTTTTTATGCCAATGGCTATATATTTAGCCATTGGCACATATTAACAGTATAATACGTGAGTTTGGTCTGCTGCCATGGCTCTGATTTTATGTTTGAAAAATGTAAACCATTTTTTTTCAGTTTACATTTCTGCATGCTTACACTACAGCTGCACCACTTCCTGAATCGCTATATACCTTCACTTGCATGCTATGCTGCTGCGCATGGGGTAATTAGCATACATATGCCGGGAGCTGTGCGGGTGTGGCGTACTCAGGTAGTGCATATGGAAACAGCTCGTACCTGAATCGCTCGGCGGCCATATTTGGTGTTAGATCGCCGACGCTACACCTGCGCCTGGCACAAGCTTCATGAATCCTGGGGAATGTGTATTAATTCATATGCTCTGATTCTGTCAATGTTTCAAGTTAATAGCACTAATATTTTAAAAGTGTCCCTGATTGTACCTAATTTTTTCTTGACTGATTATGTTGAAAGTTGTCCCCAATTGGTTGAGAGGTCTGGTGATACATCACTGTTACCCACATGTAGTGCTCTGCATTTGTCTTCATTTGGCATCAACCACTGCCTTTCTGTCCACTTGATTAGTCTTTCAAGTGCATTCTTTGACACCTACCCTGTCCTCCACTGCTGCATGTATCTTTGTGTCATCAGTGAGGAATATGATCCTCATCCTCTTCTTTGTTCCTTCAGACATGACTGAAATGAACATTTTGGAATGAGCAGGACACAGAATAATCCCTACATTAGCACACTAGTCACATTTTTATTTCTGGCATCATCCTTCTCACCACAACCTTCTGTATCTTACCCTTCAGCAATGCAGCTATCCAGTTAGTTACTCGAGTGATGTACATGTCATCTCTGACATCGTTAAGAAGAATTGGAATATTTTGCATACTTGTGATGAACTTAAGGAAGTAGTAAGTGAGAAGCCTATATTCTCCTTCATGAATAATTATTCAATAAAGAGACAGCTTTGTTATAGAAGTCAAACTAGTATACATTTGCCAGTCTCACAATGCAGGGGTACTTTTCCCTGTCATAGTTGTAGAGTATGTCAGTATATTCATTCTGGTTATAGTTTTACTTATTCTGCATTGCAATATTCTATTGAAGTTGCAATTTATGCAGATTGTACCACCAGAGATTTACTCTACTATGCCTATTGCACTCATTGCAGTGTATTTTATATAGGCAAGACTAACTGTTGCTTAAAAGTGAGGATATTTGAACATGTTAATGATATTAGTTCTTGTTTTTGTTTTATTAAAGTTTCAGAAAATAAGCACTGAGGACTCTCAAGTTGAGAGACTGTACTCCAATGCTTCTCCGAGCTTGAATTGCAAAGGTGATACTAACTTAAAAAATAAACATACAAAGATTGAATTCCAGCTCAAGTTGAGAGACTGTACCCAAGGCATCTCTCAAATTGAGACACTGCATCCCAAGACTTCTCTCAAGTTGAGAGACTGTACCCCAAGGCTTCTTCAAATTGAGAGACTGTACCCCAAGGCTTCTCTTAAGTTGAGAGACTGTATGCCAAGTCTTCTGTCAAGTTGAGAGACTGTACCCCAAGGCTTCTGTCAAGTTGAGAGATTGTACCCCAAGGCTTCTCTCAAGTTGAGAGATTGTACCCCAAGGCTTCTCTCAACTTGAGAAACTGTTGGACATTCTTCAAAAATAAAGCTTTTGAAAACCAGAAGGAAGACTTTAGTGGTTTTATTCAACTTTTGAAATAGGAAAATATGAAATTGTAGATCGAGGACTGGGTTAATTCTCTTAAAATGACTTGGAAGCTTGTCTGGCTAGTTTGAGTTCGTCAGCTGGAATTCAATCTTTGCATGGTTATTTTATTAAAATTTGTAATAGTGTCTTACATAGTTGCAGTGATCACAGACTTTGTTTTTGTTTCTACATACTTTTGATGTTTTTTGCAATCTTTGCTCAGCAGTGAGACTGTACTTAACTTGTGTATGGAGTGCTATAGTGTTCGGTTTTAATAAAAAAAAAGATTTTTTTTTTACTTTTAAATTGTACCAAACTGGCTGATTAAGCAAACAGTTGCTAGAGTTTAGACCACACAGAGTGCTACAGTACTCAGGTTTGACTGCAAATGCATGCATTAAAGAAAAATTGAGATTGGTAGATCACGCCCACATGCATTTTGCTCCCAGGGCACTTGCTGCTTCTGCCCCACCCTAGCTGCACCACTGCTTAGTCCCTACAGTCTGCTGCCTCTACTTCCTATTATTCCTGTTTTTTTCTGTTCAAGATGATTCCCCCACATCTTCCTGACATGATCTTGGACACCCATATGCTGTTGGTTCTAGTCTCTAATGAGAAATCTCTAGCTCTCCTAGTCTCTGGTCATATAATTTGCACACCAACCAATGCACTTTCCTTGTAACTTTACTCTGCATTTCTTCTACTTATATGCTTACATGGCCTCTGGAACTACATACAGTACATAAAGTCTGGCATAGCTAGGATCCAGTACAAAAGAAGAATGACTGTTTATCCCACTAAGGATGCATTGCTTTCTATTTGCTGTTGCTACTGTCTTCTAGATCCTTGCCCTGCTCTTTTACTTTCATTCCCCTCCCAAGGTGATATGTCATTGTGACCCACATGCAGCGCTCTGCATTTGTCTTCATTTGGCCTCAACTACCACCTTTCTGTCCACTTGATTAGTCTTTCAAGTCCTTTCTTTGACACTTACCCTGTCCTCCACTGCTGCATGTATCTTTGTGTCATCAGTGAGGAATATGATCCTCATCCTCTTCTTTGTTCCTTCAGACATGACTGAAATGAACATTTTGGAATGAGCAGGACACAGAATAATCCCTACATTAGCACACTAGTCATCTTTCTTATTTCTGGTATCATCCTTCTCACCACAACCTTCTGTATCTTACCCTTCAATAATGCAGCTATCCAGTTAGTTACTCTGCCTTGTCCTTATTCACAACCCCCAGTGGCGACTGGTGACTTGAAAGCAAAGATGAACTGCAGGAACCAAGCAACTCCTCCATGCACCTCCCCTCTGCCCCTTCTCTGTTTCCCTCCATCCTGGCCCCATACTATCCAGGTAGATTACTTCTTTCTGGGTTTTTCAAAATTTCTCTTACATTTCAGCTTTATCTTCCATTTTCTAACACACACTAAATAGCCAAGACTTCACTTTAATAATTGTGGTGGTAATGATTGAATTAAACTAGAAGCCATAATATTCTAGATTCTCTGAGTTGCGTCTTAAGAGACTTTTTTAAACCCTTGGAATGCACTGATGGCCTAAACAAAAATCATGAATATGGAAAGAAAGTCAGTCTTATTTTTCCTTGCAGGGGAAAATAAAATATGAATAAAATAAAGCTTAATGTTAAAATCCAACAAAATAGTTTCCAATTAACTAAAATGATGAATGCATGCAGGGATATATAAAATCCTATTTAGGGGCAGTACCTGCCTCTCTATGCCTTCATTAAACATAGTTAATTTGTGTATGTCCCTCTGGTGTTAGATTGGGATGAAAGCAAAAGCAAAAGTGGACACAGGCTTACATTAATTGCCTCAGGCAACTGAGGAGGAAACCAGAGCACTTGGATAAAACCTACACAGAGACAGGGAGTACATGTAGAGATCTCACTGAAGAAATGACAGCCAAAAATTCAACCAGCAAGCTAAGTACTGTCAGATTGCAATGATACTCACTGCACCACTGTGCTGACATTCACTAACTTCCTTCATAGAGCAGAGCCTGTGGTCACTGCATTTGGCCTTGACACTGCAGGAGCTCTGCCATAAGGCCCTACTCTTACAAGTTTACTGAGAATTTTGTCATTGTGTAATAGCCGACGGTCACTACATCCGACCTCGAAAATACAGGAGGTCTGCCACAAGGCCCTACTCCTACAAGTTGTCATTGCATAATGTAAGCACATTTAACATGAAGAACCTTGCTGTGTATTAACTTTAATCAGTCAAATATACATCTGCTCTGTGATTGAAAGTCTCTGTGAAATAGTCCATGCACTCTAAGGAATGCTTACTAAGTTAGTCACTGTCTGCTTTTTTTTACCAGTAGACTATAGTACATATGCCAGTTATTTAGCCTCAGGAAATGACAGAAAACATGTTTTACTTTGTATTCCTTTGTTAATTGCTTTGTGCTGGTAGAAACTGATGGGTCTCAGTTATAATTTGACCTGAAGATGGGATGGTCACTGTAGTAGAATTTATTGCTAAATATCCCACTATCTTTCTTCATAGAGCACATATGTGTCATATTTTAGCACATTTCTTTTTGTTCTAAGACTGTTTAGAACAGTGAAAAGACTTTGGTAGTGTGTTATATTAGTAATGATTTCATTCAGAACGGATAAGGTTTATGTATGCTGAGCGTGTTTCCCTTTAGCACATATGTATGTAATGTGAGTTGCTGGTATTCTAGTGTATATATATATATATATATATATATATCTATCTATCTATATATATATATATATATATATATATATATATATATATGTGTGTGTGTGTGTGTGTATATATATATATATATATATATATATATATATATATATGTGTGTGTATATATAGGTTCATAGGTTCATACTAGGCTATCTGCCCTAGGGCATTTATAAGCCTAGCCAGAGTGTGTTTGGCTTTCACCACCCTTTTAGATTAGTTGACTGTGCCTCTGTATAGTAGGTCACAGAAGATAGTCCTTTTAAGGTTAGTTTACTGTGCCTCTGTCTAGTAGGGACACAGAAGAGATCCCAGGGGTAAACCTACGATCTCCCATCCACTTGTCAAGATTTCTCTTGAAGAGGGTCATTGAGGGGCTCTGCCTAACACGGATTGGGATTTTGTTCCAGAGTGAGAGGAGCCTCTGGGATATGAATCTGTCCCTCCAGCATGTCCTATTTATTTCTGTGCTGAGGTTTAAGTCCCTGGGGCATGTAGCTCTAAGGGATTTGGATTTCCTGAGGTGGAGCATGTCTATTAATTCTGGGTTGGACATGGCTTTATACACCAGGCACAGATTGCCTCTGAGTAGACAGTAAGCAACTGAGTAGAGCTGGAGTTTCTTTAGCCTAACTGGGTAGGGCATCTGTTTGAGTCCCTTGATCCTCTTGGTGAGGTACTTTTGGGGTCTTTCCAGTTGCTACAGGTGTCGGGTAAGGTACATCCCAAATGGGGCATTGTATTCAATGGTCTGATGAGTGATGAGTAGAGGGGCACAATGACCTCTCTTGCTCTAGATGTGAACCCTTTCGTGATAAGGTGGGCTGTACAGAAGGTCTTTCTAACCACTTTGGCAACGTGATTATCAAAGGAGAGATTGCTATCTACTTGGGTCCCCAAATCCCTAATTACTTCTTCTGTACTTAATGGATTACCACCTATGTGGTAATTTGTAGGCACTTTGTTTTTCCCAAAGGGGATGACTATGCACTTTTTGGCATTTAGCTTTAGGCCATGGCTCTGGCACCAGTTATCCGTCTCTGTGAGACCCTTTTGGAGGATGCTTGTGTCAGTCGGCGAGTCGATTATGGCATCCAGTTTGCAGTCATCTGCAAACTTGGTCAGCCATAGTCCTCCCATGTTAGCCTGTACCTCAGAGAAATATATACCGAACAAGAGAGGTCACAGAATGGGACGCCACTTGTAACTGGTTTAGAGTCTAACATGGCACCTGCAATTCTGATCATGTGGGTTTTATCCCTGAGCCAGTTTGCAACCCATCTTGTGACATAGGGGTTGATATTTAAGCTGGTGAGCTTATTTATGATGCCCGATTGGGGTATTGTGTTGAAGGCTTTTGCGAGGTCCAGGTAGGCTGTGTGGACTACCTTCCCTTCATCTATGGCCTTGGTGACTGTTTCAAAGAAGTCGACCAGGTTCAAGAGGCAAGATCTGCCCTTAACAAAGCCAAATTGGGTAGGATCCAGTGTTTGGAGGTTCCCAATGTCTTTGTTTATGAGTTCCATGATGATACGCTCTATAGCTTTGCAGACCAGGCTAGTCAGGCTTATAGGGCGATAGTTTCTGGGGTCCGTTGTGGCACCACCTTTGTGGAGTGGGATCACTGTTGCTGTACACCATTCCTTTGGTACATATTCTGTAGTAAGGCTGAGACTGAACAGTGACTTTATGTGAGGGTTCAGTTCTTCTTGGAGCTCGTGTAAGATGCAGCCCGGGACACCGTCCAGTCCCACTGATGCTGTGTTTTTTGCTTTGGAGAGGGCAGCTCTCACCTGTGCATCTGTGATGTCAATGAGGCTACACTCTGTTGGGATAGACATTTGCTCTTTTGGGGGGGAAGGGGGGGGGAGTTTGCATTGAACCTGTCTGCCAGGATGTTGGCAATGTCTGTGGGTTCAGTGTATTTTTTGTCATTTTGCACTAACTCAGAGCATACCTGGGAGTTGTCACCCAGGTTTCTGACATAACTAAAGAAGGCCTTGTGATCATCTTTAGCGTCTTGTGCAATTTTTCTTTCAAAGCTGGCCTTAGATGATTTTATGAGGGATCGTAGTTTCTTGCTAGTACTGATCAGAGATGCCTTCCCTTTTTGGGATTTTGCTCTATCATGTAGTAGCTTCCTCCTTCTGTTGTATAGCTTATTTATGGTTGGGGTCCACCAGACAGGTCTCCTGCCTTTGGAGGAGTGAGTTTTGGTTTTATTTGGGATAGCACGGTCCATGCATTCCTGTAGGTGTCCATAGAATGCATTTGTAAAGGATTATGCAGTTTGGGCCATATTTTCCATTGGCCCGGGGGCTTTGAAGGATGCCACCTCGGTTTTGAGAAGTGTGAAGTTTGCTTTTGAGAAGTTCTTCACCGTGGTTTCCTTGGCTGGGGATGGGGATGGAATATGGATGTCCAGTGAGATTAATTTACGGTCAGGTCTTACCAATGAGGGGTATACCTCTGGTATGGAACATTCCCCATGTTGGTGATGATCAGGTCCATATATATATATATATATATATATATATATATATATATATATATATATATATGTATATACATAACAATTGTTTTGATGTACTGATTAACCCTGAGAATGTTTACTAAGTGATGGTTTTATATTGTGCTTAGTGTAGTACCATGTTCTGATAATTTGCTCAATACAGCTGTACATATTACTGTAGTTCTCTATCAGTACACCTCCTGCTAAAATTACTTTTTGCTTACATTCATAAACTTTCTTACCATCACTCTACTCTTATACAGCCCCCGTATTCTTTTGCTCTGACTTACTGTGGTCCTTCCTCTATCTCTTTTTGTATAATAAGTAGTAACTTTATTACCTCAATATAATATTACAGTTTAGTAGAATGTTTCTCTTTCTTTTATTTCAGAGCATGCATTCACCACATCTGACTGCAATACTGCAGGAGCACTGCCACAAGGCCCTACTCCTACAAGTTTACTGAAAATGTTGTCATTGTATAATGTAAGCACATTTAACATGAAGAACCTTGCCTGCTGTGTGATTGAAAGTCTTTGTGAAATAGTTCATGCACTCTAAGGACCTCTTACTTAGTTGGGCACTGTACCCTTTTTCTTGGCCAGTAGACTATACTGCATATGCCAGTGATTTAGCCTCAGGAAATGACAGAAAACATATTTAACATTATATCTATTTGTTAATTGCTGTGTACTGGCTATAAACTAATTGCTCTCAGTATAATTTGACCTGAGGGTGAGAAGCCCACCATGCTGAGCTTCATTTCACTGCCATACCCTACTCCCAATTCTCACCCACCCCCTCTTATGCTAACACTATACTTACTACATACACATTCCACATGTGTCTCTTACTCCAAACCCCTCCCCAAATGACTTTACTACTTTCATACGTACACTTTTGTTTCTTGTTTCCTGCTTGACTTGCAAATCTCCATTTAATTTTTAGCCCTATTCCTAACTATCTTTCTCCTTCCCATACTGCTTTGCACTAAATCCATTCATACTCCCAACTCTACCTAATAGTATCTATCTATTCCACATTCTATCCTTTACTTTTCCCAAATAAACCCTCATTTCTTCTTATTTTGACTACATCATTATACTCTAGCCTTTCATACCCCTCTAGTCCTTACATTCCAGAAAAGATACCAGGACAACCTAACTCTCTTCTTTTATAGAAAATACCTCTCTACTCACCTATCCTCTACCATTTTTCAGAATGCACCATCACTGAATCTCCTACTGTCCTGCAACTTCTTGTTTCCTAATTCTTTGCTACTTCCCCACTGTCTGACATCTATAAAATACAGATACCTAAATTATGCTACTCTTCAGCTTATCCTCTATTCTTCTCCTTCTACTCTGCCATCTTTCATCCTACCATGACTCAAAAATATCTCTCAGCATCTCTCCAACTCTGTCCCAACCACCTATCCATACTTCCTCTTTACACTCTCTACACATTGCACCAAACCTATTTAATATTCCCCCTCACCTTTATTCCAAAAATATCCTGATTAACTGCACTTCATCTCAAACCCAAACAAAATTAAGTGCAAGAATCCTCTCCAAAAAGAAGTATGCATAATTCCCCAATATACTAAAATCCTTCTAGGAGGAGATATATACCCTAATCCTTGCCCCACTAATCACAATGAATATAAAGATAATTCTCTCCCACACACTTTATCCCAACAACAGCCAATCCCCAACCATGGTGATCTAATTGTTGCTGCAATAAATGTTAGAAGCATAAGAAATAAAACTGCTGAACTGCATGCCTGGACTGTCTGACATTCTTGCTGTAACTGAAACTTGGCTTAAACCCAGCATAAATTACACCAAAGTTACACCTCCTGGTTATAATATCTGTAATGAACATATAAACAGGAAAGGTGGTATTGCTTTAATATTTCCCAACACCTAGCACATTCCCCCTTATAGCAAATCAATACCAAAATTCAGTTCAGCAGAGCTTCTTATTGCTATCCTCAAAATAAACAATTATGAACAAATATGTATTACTGTCCTTTACATCCTTCCTGATGACAATATAGCTATACTGGAAGATATCCTACATTGGATATCCATAACATTTCTACACCAAAAAAATACTACAAGGTGATGTGAATGTCACTTGGTTGGACATAAACTCTAACACCCCTACATTTAGCATGAACTTTTATGATTTCACACAACCGACTAATAGCCCCACACATTATAGCAAGACATCAAATTCCCTATTAGACTAGATGCTAGTATTAGACCCTAGCAAATACATCACTATAGGTACAATGTCAGAATCTCTCAGTGATCAACTCCCAGTCTGTATGGCCAGACATCTCACTCACCCAGTTAAACAGCATTTTTATAAAACAACATGCAACCTTTCCAAGTTTAACCCAGAAATGTTTATTACTTTAGATGATTACCTTAGATGATGCTGTAAATAAATTCAGTACAACTTTTCTAAATATCCTAAATAACCTTGCACCTCCTTTAGGAAGAAACTAAAAAGAAATGCAATTTGGCTCTCCAAAAATAACGGAATGCTAATGCAGGATACAAAAGAAGCACGGAAAGAATAGCAAAAATATAAAACACATCAATATCATGAAAACATCAGAATGCTTCTCAATTGTACTAAAAAGAAAATAAACGAAGATAAAAAAACTATACTGTAATAACTTTCAGAATAATACTAAACACAACCCTAAAGAATATTGGACATCCATTAAAGAAATCTTACATCTCAGCCACAAATTCAGCCCAAACCCCTGTCATGTTAACTTACCACTTGAAACTGCTATACAGTTCAACTCTTATTTTATAGATAGTATAACATCTCTTACCAAGGAGTCCTTAACGGGTGTATATCATAATCTCAAAGTCTGACATGTTTGAATCACATAACATCGAACATGAATCATCGAAATGTAAAACCTCGAAATTGGAAAAAAAAAACATGGAGTATAGATCAAAACCAAATTGCTCCATGCAGGGGGGCAAGACTCCCTGCACTCCCACACCCCTTGCCACTTAAATATACCACTACAGTGCGGAAACAGAAGATTCCCATTTCCTACACTGTAGCATGATCTCAGAGTTGGTAGATTTATCTAGCAGGGGGTGTGGGGTGCAGGGGGGCTTGCCCTCCTGCCTGCACCCTTAATGTGTCATGTCCCAATTGGAAACTGCCATTCACATCATTTCAATGTTTTAATGGTTCTATCACTTCAGTTCGATGTTAAGTGATTCGAACTTTTAAACATTCGCTGATGTGGTATAAACCCATCCTTAACATCTAATCCCAACCCTGCCCAACAGCCACATTTTACCACATCCACTTTCACCTTCAAACCTGTCCCCACATCCTATTTGAAACTACTCAAACAAACTTAAACAGTGCTCTTCTTCAGCTTATAACCCTCCAAATGAGTACCTAAAATAGCAGCCAATGACATTGCCTATCATCATCATCTCAGTCTTTATAAATAGGTCAGTTCAGTAATCCCACATTCCCTCTCTCTGTAAAAAGTCACATATTATCCCTCTACACAAAGGAGAAAATTCAACAGACAGTAATAACTTTAGATCCATAGCAATCTTATCTCCCCTCACCAAAATACTTGAAAAATGTATTCAAAAACAATTACTAGACTACCAGATGCAGGAAGAACTCCTATCCCCTACACAACATGACTTCTGACCTTCCCATAATACTTTCACTGTCCTTCTAACTTATATAGATTCTGTCAATACAGCTAGAGATAATTTCACACTAGTCTCTTCCTTATTTCTGGTCTTGTCTAAAGCCTTCAAAACTGTTTGTCGCAGCAAACTTCTACTTCAAATGTCTTCACTACATCTCTCTCAGCCCGCCCTTCTGTGGTTCAAAAGCCACTGGTCCAATAGGTATCAGTCAGTAAAATAGCACTCCATGCTCTCTCCTTACCTCCAATTCATCATTGATGTTCCAAAAGTCTCTATCCTTGGTCCCCACCTCTTAACATTTTCACCAACACCCTCTATACATCCACACAAAATGCTACCCTAATACAATACACAGATGATTCCGCTCTCATTTGCACATCTGACAACATGGTACACCTCCAAAAAATTACTCAGGAAGCTTTAACAGACAGTAAAACATGGCTTCATAACTTACACCTCATGCTCAACCCAAAAAACACCAAACTACTACTTTTTTCCCCAAATCCCTCTCTCACGAAAAAAAAAATGTCAAGTCCTCTCTCTTGATAATGCAACCATCAAAGTCACTTCTCATAGCAATTAATTAGAGGTGATAGTGGAGGGTGATCTTACATTTGACTTGCATATACAAAATTGCACATGAAAAACTCATCAGAAATTGGCATGCTTTGCAGGGCCAAAAACGTTCTCACTGATGCAACTAAAACTATACTTGCCTCCACTTATCTCCTCCATACACTTCTTTATGCTGATCCCACCTTTACTAACCTCCAGGATTCACAAAATTAAAACTTGAACAGTTATAACAAAGTTGCTAAATTTGCAGCAAATAACCCTTTCAGAATCCACCACTGTATAGCACTGAAAAGCCTAAATTGGTTATAATGGTCTCATCAACTAACATATACACAGCTTCTTACCTCCTATAAAATTATCCAGCATCCATCTGCCTGCCCAGCAGTAAAAAAACATTCTACACAACTATGTTCCCAGTTGGTCATTGCGATCCAGTGATGAAAAGCTCGTCTGTTTATAAACCTATCAAATCTGCTGGGCATTGTCTGTACTTTTACAAGGTTGCTAAGGCCTGGGACTCCTTACCTGTATTTATCAGGAAATTAACCTCCCTGTCATCTTTTAAAACCACTCTGAAAGACTTCTTAGCTAAAATCTGGCTCTGTTCTTGCTCAAAACCAGGATAAACTATATCCCTAAATGTAAACAAATACCTTTTCATTCCTTATACCTCCTTACTCTTATTTCTTCACTTACTTCCTTACTTCTATCAAAATAATAATTGGCCACAATAATTTGTTTTGATTACCAACACACAAACACATGACCATCAATTATAGCTACTTGTATTATTGTGACTGTGCACTTCATATGTTTGTGATCAAACAAATGAATAAATACATAAATAATTGCCACATAGGAATGTATCAGCTGTCAGAATGCAGTTTAGAACTCACTGCACCCCCTTAATTTACTTCTCAACCTCAAGAATCAAGGGCAGAGCTAAAAATACTGGGTGGAAGAGGACCAAAATCAAGAGCATGTACTAGAAATTATATAATTAAATAGTTGCAAGAAAAACAAACTTTACATTAGCATGCATTTTTTCAAGGTTATTAAGTCTGAAGCTCAAATATCTATCATTATTTAGGGACTGCAATCCTCACTGATTTGCCAAAAAAAACACACAAATGCTACAAGGCTAGACCAACATCTGTGACAAAATCAGAAATATTCTGCAAAGTCATGAATAGTTCTGAGCATCTATGTCCCCCATATACACATATATGTATTATACACAAACACTCTGATACAACCATAAATTGCAGCTACTTGTATATCTGACAGTCTATACTACATAACTTTTATTGTAATCAAATGAATGAATAGATATACAATTACCACACATATCTTCTTAGCTCACTGCTATCAGAATACAGTGTGCAATCCAGTGCAACCCTACCACCAGACACATACCTTTCAACCACTTCAAAATATGAAGGGCAAAGTTAAACATAATAGGTGACAAAGGACCATAATCATGGAGAGGTATTGCCCTAATATACTCAGAAAGGTGTCTGAATAACAGGCTTTGCATCATCATGCTTTTAAGTCTGAAAGTCAAATCACTGTAATTTTTAGTGACTGCAATTCCTATTAATTTGCTAGAAAAAACACAACCTTTACGAAGAGCAGACCCGATATGAGGCAAAGTCAAGAGACATTTTGTGAAAGCAAGAACAGTTGAGAGCATCTGTGCCACACATTCATACATATATTATATGCATTTAAGTATGCATTCATGCACACACACATACACATTGAGGAGACAATAGATTACAGCCAGTTGTATGACTGTGACTATATAATACAGAACTTTGACTGCAATCAAGTGAACAAATATAACTGCTACACAGACATCCATTTTCTCAGCTAAGTGCTTTCAGAATACAGTAGCCAAGTGACTGCAAGCCCCCTCAGACACACACACACACACACACACACACACACACACACACACACACACACACACACACACACACACACACACCTCTCAACCTCTTAGCTCAAGAATAATGAGTAAGCTAAAAATTAATGGGAGACAAAGGCCAAAAAATCAGGGAATAATATTGCCCTAATATGTTAAGAAATTTGCTAGAATAGACTTTATATTAATGTACTTTTACTGAATGCTATTAAACCTGGAACTTAAATGTCTTTCATTATTCAGTAACTGGAATCCTCAATGATTTTCCAGAAAAAAATCTTTATAAAAAACAGACAAAAATATGAAGCAAAATTAGAGAGATTCTATGAAATCAAGGGCAGTTGAGAGCATGTATTTACTCTACACACACACACACACACACACACACACACACACACACACACACACACACACACAAACACACAAAATACAATAAAAATACTTAGTTTTCTACATACTTGAAACTGGCCCTCCTAGTAAAACAAAACAATATAAAATACATAAACCACACTTGTTGCCACACTTGTAACATATTCAGATGCCCATTGCTTTCTTCTTTCACTTTCAGTCAGGTTGCCTCAGTCACCTGAAGTAGCCTGAGCCAAGAGAAATGGCTCCTCCCTGCTTCACACGAAAGCCAGGTGAGCCATTTTTTGTGCATAGTTTCTGTATTGTGCAAAAGATAGGATTCTACACGTACAGAGTTAACATAATTCCACTCTATTTAAAGAAGCAGGCTGCTAAGCAGAGTAAGCTGATTGTGTTTGTTTGCTGTTTTCTTTATTTGCATTCAGGCATTTGCAGAACTCCACACACGCATGAATTTCTGAGCTCCAGAAAGCAATAGAAAACAGCTGGGAAAATGAAAGGAAGCTAATAAAAAACAAATAAAATGGATTAACTTTCTTTTTATTTTCATGGGGGACTGAAGTCTAGCAGCCAATACTATGAGCCACCCCTCCCAGTTCTGCTTTGAGGGACGGAGTCAAAAGCTTTGAGGAGGTCCAGATAGACCATACCTAAAAGTACTACCCTGACAAGTTCTCTTGTAACCTGCTTGCAAAACTGGATTAAGTTTGACTTTCAACTCTGTGTGGACATGATGAGTCCGTGTCGCTTGGTGTCCTGGAGATTGTTGTCCTCCAGAAAAGAAATCATCCTTCCCCTCAAGATTTGCTCCATGACTTCTGTGGCTCTTCCCTTAAGGTAGCAGATATACATTTCACCACTTGTTCCTTGTATGAGGCACTACATTTCCTGTCTTCTCTTCCTTGGCACTTTTTGATTAGCCTTTGATCTGTTGTAGATTTTTGTCACATGACCTGCTAGCACAGTGGAACGATTTTTGGGGATTCAGGTTGGCAGGCCCTCTGCTCCTTTTACTGTAACCTCCTTTAGGGCTGCATGTTCCCTTTTCACCTGTTCTCAGTCGCTCCTGCTGTCTCCCCACTCTATTCTACCTCCTATATACCCTTGTTTTCCTTTGTGAAGATTAGCAAAGTATTCATTCAGTTACACTGTTTTTCCATAGTTTTACTTCACCACTGCCCTGTCTTTGCACAGCACGATCATGTCTGTCACTCCCTCCCTTCCTCCTTTCTGCTTTATATATAAGAAATCCACCTAGAGCATGTCTTTGGGATGTGGGAGGAAACCGGAGCACCCAGAGGAAACCTACGTGACCACAAGGAGGACATGCAGACTCCGCACAGAAGGTACCCCAGCCAAGGATTGAACTGGAGAACCTCTTGCTGTGAGGTGGCAATGCTAACCACTGTACCACCATGGCCGTAAATAATTTCAGCTATGTTATTTACTCTTGCAATTTAATTCATTTTGCACAAACACTAGACATTCTGACAAGTAGATGGGATGACTGAACTTCCTGTCTAAACCTTTCCAGGGTCATCTATACATCTAAAATCTCTAAGGATGTTATCCAATATTCAAAGCGCAAGGACAGAAAAGCTTGGCATTCAGTTCTTATTAGTTGTTAGACCTAACATAAAATAACACATAGCTGAAGAATGGACATCATAAGTACATTTACTGCTATTTTCAATGCCCATTTAAGGACAGTAACCTGTCATCTTATGCCCCAGCGGAATTAGTAAGCCACAAATGTAAGTTTATAAATTAGTAGTCTTAGTATGAATCTGCACCTCTGCTTAACAGTAGCCCATCTCTAGCAAACGTAATGCAGTCATACTCCAATCAGTACAGGGCAGTGCCATAACAAAGTTGGGCTGAACATGACATCCTTCCTAGGTGACAACTTGCATGCATGGGTGCCTGCAGGCAGGTGGCAAGGGGGTGCACTTGCACCCCCCCCCTGGATTTTGACTTTTGGGACAATGTTTCCAACTTGCCTTAGAGCAGCAGGTATTTTCACAACTTTGACAAGTCATATTTACATAGTTTGTGTCTTAATACTGCTCATTCAGATATGACAAACTGACATATGTACCTCACTACAATAATGTTGTAACAACATCTTTTACATGGTTCCTTTCAGAAATGCAAAGATGCAGAGCTGGATCCAGCACTAGGTGACACTGGCAGTCAGGGAGGGGCCCACTCCGGCCAGGAAGCTTAAACATTTATTTTAATAATATGTTTAAAAAAATAAATCTTCTCAATACTGTGGAGGTGGTGTGCATGTTCCACACCCACGTCACCTCTGAAGTAAACACATTCCAGTCTTGCACATGGAATTTAAACTATCTGTTCCATTAACAGAGAGGAAGTAACTATGTGCATGTGTGTGTGTAAGTGCTTTAAACTAGAGAGCAAGTGTGTGTTTTTATGTATGTATGTATATGTGAATATATGTCATTTAAGCTAGCTGTTCCGCTTCTGTATGAGAGAGAAAAAATGTGCGTGGGCGTGTGTATGTAAACTAGCCATTCTGTTCGTATGAGAGATAATGTACGTGTGTCAGTGGCGGCTGGTGACTTCAAATCACAGGGGGGCTGCAGGAGACAGCTGAATGGGTGGGGTCAAGGGGGGGTGTGGTCAACCAGAAAGGGGAGGAGCTATGCACAAAACCACAAAAAACTAACTTTAATTAAATACACTGCCCTGGGTGGCAAACCATCATTATGAAAGTCCAATCAAGACAAAAATAAGTGTAGAAGAATAAAAATATTTCAATGCATTGGCTGCATGACAGCTTACTTAATATCTAGATGGAAACAAAAGGTTGTGAGGCATGAAAAAATAAATTACTTTTTAAATACATTACTGGAATGCCAGTCAAAATCAAGTATAAGAAAAACCAGAAGCACTCAACTCAAACCACTTCTCCTTGCACTGCAGTTTTAATATATAATATATTCAGCTTTATTAAAGTACCAAGTAACATGCTGAAAGTAGAAATCTATGTGATGCCCCCACTTGTAAAAATGTTTCTTATCCAAAAAAGACCTGTTGCCTGACAACTTGTTTCATGGGGAAAACATGATAAAAGTAAAAAATGAAAAGCAAACAAGAAACAAGCTCAAGATACATTGTTTAACGGATTACTGTACAGGTTATGGACCACACATGATTGGCATTCTGTTTAGTTTACGGGTAAAGTCTGTAGAGATGACTGGAAGTCTCCAACAAGTGTAATGAGCTTTTTAAAATAATGGAATCCTGTCCTTTAATACCCAAGGCTTATACATTATCTAGTCAAGTATTCTCTGCATGGCAACAACAGAAAGGCTTTCAATGTTGGCAATTCTTTAACAGTATGCTTATTAAAGCTTACTTGCATCTTACGATCTCAGACAAGCTTACCTTATGGTCATTAAAGCATTGCTACTTAAACACAGAGCAACAGGCACTTTGAGTAATAAGCATAAATCAACAGTACAAAAATATGACAGAAACCAGACCATTCTGCAAAATCAAGGACAGATGAAAAGCCACTGTAGTACTTATGCAGTGTGTCCTCCCCATCCAAGGTAGATACAACTACTCCTTGCCTTGCTTGGACACATCCAGAGTCACTACATGGGGAGTGGGGTGCAACAAGCATGTCACAATTTGAAATCTCTCTGGCTGACTGTGATGGCCCTGACACATTTGTCATACCTCTCAACCTCAAGAGCAAGAAATCTGGACAAAGCCATACACAGAAGTGGGACAAAGGCCCAAAAATAAGGACAATTTTTAAATATTGCTCTAATAAACTTAGAAAGATAATAGAATAGGTCTTGCATTAGTATGAATTTTCTGAAGGGTATAAAATCTGAAACTCAAATGTCTGTCATTTTCTAACTTCAGTCTTTAGTGATTTGTCACTAATTTGCCAACAAACACAATTTTATGAAAAATGGACCAAAAATGTGATGCAAAGATATAAAATAGACACACAATACAGCTGCTACCTGTCAAAGAAGGGACACTTTAATATTAGTACTGCTACCTTGAGCAGCTGACAAAATAAAAGAATCTACATGCATTTCAAGTAATCTATAACTTTGATTATTACAGTTATTTCTTAATTGTAAACCCTCCATGTTTTCTTCCAAAATTGCTATTTTTGGAGGGATTATTAGGGGAAGAGCAACATTTTGAGCCAAAAATTGGGGACAGTTGAGAGGTTGGCTATGCCTAATTCTATAAAGCAATTTATTTGCATGTACCTCTCAACCTGTTAATGCAGTAAATCTGAACAAGGCCAAATATATTGGGGCACATATAAACAGTACTAAAAATTGCTCTTGTATAAATTGAGACAGTTGATAGAACAGCTCTTACTTTAACATGCATTTTTCTGAAGGTTATGAAGTCTGAAACTTATTATTTAGTGACTTAATTCCTAAATGATTTGCCAGAAAACTACAAATTTTATGAAGAACAAACCAAAAATAAGAAGCAAAAATCTATTCATTCTTTGAAAATCTGGACAGTTGGGAGGTATAGTTCAGCTGGGCCTGTCTGAGTTTGCTGCCCTTCCCCCCTGACAAAATAATGGTTGAATGGAGCCTCTGCAGCCATTCCAATGAACCATTACTTGGCTATTTCACTTCATTTACCATAAACACTAATGTGCATACTGCTTTACTTCTATGATGAGTTGGACTTCATTTGAAAGTTTTATTTTGTATTTTACAGCACAAACACTAATTCATCTGTTAAACAAAGCAATGCAGTCTCACAATGAAAACTTAGCATTAAAACTTCTCTGCCCTTGAAACTCACATTCATTGAAACAGCATTGAAACCCACATTCAAAGAAAATACATTTTGCCAGTGGCAGATAAAGATTAATTTTGGGCTGTTTTCAAATCATAGGCCCCTTGCATATGAAACATACATGTGCTCTTTGATACACCTTCCTCATTGTACTAAAATTATATTCCTTGTACAATACAGTACACTTGTTAGAGGGTGTTTTAAATTTGTTTTGAACATTTTTCCAGTAAGCAATGAAACAAACCATATGCACCCATAATGGCAAAACTGCCCAGTTGAGAACATTTATCATAAAAAGTCTACTCAGACTTCCACAGTCCACCATTATTAGTAAATATACACAATTCTACAGTCCACCATTATTAGTAAATATGCACAATTCCACAGTCCACCATTATTAGTAAATATGCACAATTCTACAGTCCACCATTATCAGTAAATATGCACAATTCTACAGTCCACCTTTATCAGTAAATATGCACAATTCTACAGTCCATTATCAGTAAATATGCACAATCTCTGAAGTAAGTCATCTAACTAATTCCACATTAAAGAAATCTGTAACTAATGAAGCGGTTGCTGCTAGCAATCACCTTTATATTTCATGGTTTCATCGAAAAATAAAGTGTCTGTTGCCCCTCAGGAATAAATTGCCTATATTACATTAAAAAATGATAAGCTAGTAATAATATTGCAAGAGGAAATGGATGGCAAACTGATAACAGACTCATAGTTAGTATCTTCACCAAGGAGAACATTCTCAGTATGGCAGCATCCACCCCTTGTGGGAGTAGAACCCACAGCCTTCTGCATCAAAAGCAAGCACACAACCTGTTGCGCTATAGTATTAACTAGACAAAAAGCACTAAACTTCTATTCCCCTGCAGCTCTCAGCTCCTTGTAAAATCTACTCAATACTCAACTGCATCTCAACTTCGCAGCTCAAGAAAACTGGAAAAAGCCAAAATGTATTGGGGGGGGGGGGTCAAAAGCCCAAAAACCAGGGACACATTAAACATTGCTTGTATAATTTTGGAAAGTTGCTAGAATAACATGTTGTGTTGCCACCATACATTTTACTGCCAAGGTCCCTGAGCAAAAAACAGTCAGAGTAACATACCACTACGCCACATCAGCTGCTTTGTAAAAGAGAGGAAGAGTGAAACTTAAACGGCTATCGTTTAGTGAATTCAGTTCTCACCATAGCTGTCAACCTCTTAGTACAAAACACCTGGACAAACCCAGTAATGAGGGAATACAGCCCTCAAACATATTCAGTGAATTCAGTTCTTGCCATAGCTGTCAAACTTAGCACAAAAACCTGGACGAAGCCAATAATGGGGGAATACAGTCCCAAAAATAGGGACAAATTTAAAATATTCATCTTATAAACTTAGAAAATTGCTAGGAAAAAAGGTTGTGCTACTATGTATTCTGAAGAACATGAAGTTTGAAATTCAAATGCCTGTCAATTTTACTGCTGACAGAACAAAAACAATTTTCAGCAGAGACCCAGGGATTAATACTGCAGACACGTCTTTGTAAAAGGACAGGGCACCAGAGCAAATCCACACAAACACAGGGAGGAGATGCAGACTCCACACAGAAGCCACCAAGAATCAAACCAGAAAACCTATAGCTGTGAGGTAACAATACTACCACTGCACCATCAAATATGCAAGGAATTAAACATTCAGAAACCTGAAGTCTGAAATTCAAATGCCTGTCAATTTTACTGCTGGCAGAACAAAAACAATTTTCAGCAGAGACGCAGGGATTAATACTGCAGACACGTCTTTGTAAAATGGCAGGGCACCAGAGCAAATCCACACAAACACTGGGAAGAGATGCAGACCACACAGAAGCCACCCCAACCAAGAATCAAACCAGAAAACCTATAGCTGTGAGGCAACAATACTACCACTGCACCATCAAATATGCAAGGAATTAAGCATTCAGAAACCTGAAGTCTGAAATTCAAATGCCTATCAATTTTACTGCTGACAGAACAAAAACAATTTTCAGCAGAGACGCAGGGATTAATACTGCAGACACGTCTTTGTAAAATGACAGGGCACCAGAGCAAATCTATACAAACACAGGGAGGAGATGCAGACTCCACACAGAAGGCACCCCAACCAAGAATCAAACCAGAAAACCTATAGCTGTGAGGCAACAATACTACCACTGCACCATCAAATATGCAAGGAATTAAACATTCAGAAGCCTGAAGTCTGAAATTCAAATGCCTGTCAATTTTACTGCTGACAGAACAAAAACAATTTTCAGCAGAGACGCAGGGATTAATACTGCAGACACGTCTTTGTAAAATGGCAGGGCACCAGAGCAAATCCACACAAACACTGGGAGAAGATGCAGACTCCAAACAGAAGCCACCCCAACCAAGAATCAAACCAGAAAACCTATAGTTGTGAGGCAACAATACTACCACTGAACCACCAAATATGCAAGGAATTAAACATTCATAAACCTGAAGTCTGAAATTCAAATGCCTGTCAATTTTACTGCTGACAGAACAAAAACAATTTTCAGTAGAGACGCAGGGATTAATACTGCAGACACGTCTTTGTAAAATGGCAGGGCACCAGAGCAAATCCACACAAACACTGGGAGGAGATGCAGATTCCACACAGAAGCCACCCCAACCAAGAATCAAACCAGAAAACCTATAGCTGTGAAGCAACAATACTACCACTGCACCATCAAATATGCAAGGAATTCAACATTCAGAAACCTGAAGTCTGAAATTCAAATGCCTGTCAATTTTACTGCTGACAGAACAAAAACAATTTTCAGCAGAGACGCAGGGATTAATACTGCAGACACGTCTTTGTAAAATGACAGGGCACCAGAGCAAATCCACATAAACACAGGGAGGAGATGCAGACTCCACACAGAAGGAACCCCAACCAAGAATCAAACCAGAAAACCTATAGCTGTGAGGCAACAATACTACCACTGCACCATCAAACATGCAAAGAATTCAACATTCAGAAACCTGAAGTCTGAAATTCAAATGCCTGTCAATTTTACTGCTGACAGAACAAAAACAATTTTCAGCAGAGACGCAGGGATTAATACTGCAGACACGTCTTTGTAAAATGGCAGGGCACCAGAGCAAATCCACACAAACACTGGGAGGAGATGCAGACTCCACACAGAAGCCACCCCAACCAAGAATCAAACCAGAAAACCTATAGCTGTGAGGCAACAATACTATCACTGCACCATCAAATATGCGAGGAATTACACATTCAGAAACCCTTAAGTCTGAAATTCAAATGCCTGTCAATTTTATTTAACATTTTTTAATAGGACAGTCTGACTTGGAACAAAAAAACAATTTTCAGCAGAGGCCCAGGAAGAAATAATGCAGACATGTCTTTGTAACATGGGAGGACACAAAAGCAAACCCACACAAACACAGGGAGAAGATACAGACCCCACAAAGAAGGAACCCCAGCCAAGAATCAAACCAGAGAACCTGCAGCTGTGAAGCAACAATGCTACTACTACACCATCAAATATCAAGCATTGTAACATTTACAAACCACAGATATTATGAGGAACAAATCAGATCGAATATGAGGCAAAAATCTGCAATTTTTTTACAAATGGTGGTGACTAGGGAACTCAAGTCCTTAACACCTGCATACAGGGTACAGGGTTCAAGCCTGAGGTATTCCCTACCACACCACCATGAGCACCTGGGGCATTTTCATACACCCCCCCCTCCATAAAGTCAATCCAGTAAAAAGCACCATACACACATCATAAAGTCAATCCAGTAAAAAGCACCATACACACACCATAAAGTCAATCCAGTAAAAAGCACCATACAAACACCATAAATCCAGTAAAAAGCACCATACACACACCATAAAGTCAATCCAGTATAAACATTGTAAAATAAAAGTAAAAAGCACCATACACTTACCTGAATATATCCAGCTAACGTACATCCTGCCCGTGCAATACTCCAAAGACCCGCGAGATCCCAAGCAAAGCTCCTTCCCGACGAGATCCCAAAGCTCCTTCCTGATGACGAGACTGTCCTGACTGCTGCTGTTGCAGTCCAGAAGCGACACATAATCCCAGCGAGTCTGTGCACTTTAAAAGTGCACAGACGTCTCCTTGTGTCCCCCTATGGGGACTGCCGGACTGCCTTGAGCATGTGCATAGACCGACAGTAGTCGGGACTACTGCGCATGCGCTAAGTCCGCGAAATTTAAAAAATAATTTTTTTTTCTATTTTTTATTTTGAGGGGGCTGCAGTCCGGCAGCCCGATGCCACGAGCCACCCCTGACATGTATGTACATAATTTAAATCAGAGATAAAGGGTGTTTGTACATATAAGCGTATGTAATTTAAACTAGCCATATTGTTCGTATGGGAGACAGTGTGTGTGTGTGTAAGTAATTTCAACTAGATTGAAAGTGTGTGTGTGTATTTATTTATATGTGAGGGTATGTAATTTAAACTAGCCATTCTATTTCTGTATGAGAAAGAAAGTGTGTCTGTGTGTGTTTGTGTGCATGCGTGTGTGTGTGTGTGTGTGTGTGTGTGTGTGTGTGTGTGTGTGTGTGTGTGTGTGTGTGTGTGTGTGTGTGTGTGTGTGTGTGTGTGTGTGTGTGTGTGTGTGTGTGTGTGTGTGCGAGAGAGAGAGAGAGACAGAGAGAGAGAGAGTAGGTCCGTGTGTGTTGCTTTGTAGCAGAGAGAAGGTAGGTGTAGGTGTGTCTGTGTGTTTTTAACATATCTTTCAAATGATCAGATTTTTGCCTCATATTTTTGGCCAGTTCCTCATAAAACTCGCTTTCACGCAATCCAATGAGGAGTGAAGTCACCAAATAAGGGCTACAAATTTTAGACTTCACATCCTTCAGAAAATGTACGCTAAGACAAATCCCATTAATCTAGCAACTTTCCAAGTCTACAAGAGTGATACTTAAAATCTATCCCTATTTTTCGGCCTTTGCCCCCCCCCCCCCCATTTAATTTAGGCTTTGTCCAGAGTTCCTGTGCCAAGAGGTTCAGAATCATGGAGGTATGGCATGTAATGTCCTAGTTGGGGAGGAGGGAGGCAGGTTAGTCAATTAACTTGATCAGGCTCGACCTTGTAGGCTTGGTTAGAACAGACACGAGCCTGAATCCTGTATACTAAGACATCAGATAAAGCTTTAATCACATATACACATGCTTGTAAACTGCCAAACTTTTCTATGTGAAAGTGTTCAGTCTCGCCGTTTGTTCTTACACACGGGTTCGGAGCCTATCCGCATCACATCGCTGCCTCCACCGTCGATTCTTCGTTCGGTGCCGTCTTCGGCCCCTTCGACCCGATCTTCCAGACCATTATCGGATACTGACGTGGATCGTGTCATGCAGAAACTAATGGAGAACACGGCTCTGTCCAAGCTAATTGTGGTTTCGTCCCAATTGGTGTCGAAACTGGAAGGCCTCCCCATATCTCCAACAGATCCTCCTTCGAGACCCATACAGTCTTCGGAGCCGAGAGAAGACGAACCGATGTTAGTGGAGCCCTCAGTGCCAAAACTGTCCATTGTGCGATCGGCACCATTGACTTCAACTCCTTCGGAGCCCATCGGGGAGTCGTGGAGCCGACGATCTCTCCTTGGTTCCAGGACCGAGAGTCATACCAACCTTTTGGTTCCGACTCTCCCTCTCAGGGCCTCGGCACAGATAGGGTTGGCTTTATCCTCGGGGTCGGAGCCCACGGTTCCGGTGTCGGGGAGGCGTCCGCATTCTTCGGAACCGGAGGAATCCTCGGCCCGGGGCTCAGGGGTTTTCGATCTTATGAGGAAGGTATTGTCTGAACAGACAACTACTTCTTCGGAACCGTCTTCTCCTTCCCCTAAAGGGCCGCTTTCTGTTTCTGCTCCCACGATCCACTCCAAGCGTAGAGTCCCATTGCCGCAGCCAGCCCCAGAAGGGGCTCCTTGTTCCTCGGAGGCTTCACCAGAAGCCCCCTCTGATGAAGTTCCGAGGAAAAGATTGTGCAAGAGGAGGCACATTGATTCCCCACAGGAATCTCTAATGTCTAACACTGACTTGGATGAGGCAGAGGGGTCCTCACGGTCCCCCTCTGAGGATGTATCATTTTCAGACATCCTGGAGATCTTGAGACAGAGGGGTGATTGGCAGTCCTTGGCCCCCACTGAGGACGAGTCTGTGTTGCTAAAGGCTTTTGGGGCTCAACCTTCTACCTCCTGGGTGACTCCGCCCTTCGACGAGTTGATGGACTTAATTGCTCGAAGGGCATGGGAGACACCAGACACAGTGGAACCGGTACCTCGTAAGCCAAACAAGTTTATCACTGCCCCCCAAGATAAGTCTATTCTTACTAAGGGAGTCCCGGTCGATGCTATGGTGGTAGCGGCAGCCACGAAAAAGGAAATGTCTGAGTCATCTTCTTCTGTTCATCTTCCTAATAAGGATTCTAGGACGATGGACAGATATGGGAAGCGTGTTTTCAGTTCAGCGACTTTTTCCATGCGTTCGTTAAACTATTTGACACATTTTACGCGACTTCAGAGGGATCTCATTAAGGAACTGGGAGATACCCTCCAGGGTAACACAGATGCTGCTGTCTCAGATAAGGTGACAGCACAACTTAACACCCTTACTTCAATAGCAAACTCAGCCAAGAGGCTCATCTCATATGCAGCCGAAGGATCGAGTAGAGCTGCAGCTTCAGCGATTGCTCTCCGCAGACAATCCTGGATGCGGCTGTGCTCCTTCGCGAAAGCCTTCAAGTCTTCCTTTGCCAATGCCCCCTTTGATGGTGCCACTCTCTTTGGGCCCAAAGTAAAGGAGACTCTAACTCGGTGTGAGCAAGAGGGGAAGACCCTGTCTGCTGTTGGGGTCCGTTTTTCCGCTCCAACTAGACCGTACCCCAAAGGGCAAAGGGGCAGAAAGATGTGGTTCCGTAAGACTCAGGGATCTTTCCAAGCCACACAGGGTGATGCCCCCTCCAGAGGCAGAGGGGGGGAAGAAATGGAAGATGCCACCCTGGCGGCAGAGGGGGTCCGCAAAATCAGGGCAACAGGGATACCATCCCTGGGAAGCCCTTCCAGCACTCCTGAATGGAGGCCCGACTGTCCTGCTCTGGAGGCAGTCGGGGGTCGCTTGGCTTTATACCCACACGCCTGGCTAAATTTTACCTCGGATTCTTGGGTAAAAAGCATAGTAACCAGAGGATACAAAATTCCCTTTATGTCAACCCCACCTCAACAAAAGAGATTTCCAGATGTGCCACCCCATCTGTGAAATCCAGCAGCAGTAGAAATTTCAAAGCTGCTCGACAAAAGAGTCATCCAGCCAGTCCCGGCGGACCAAAGAGGATCCAGGACTTACTCAAGGTTCTTTTTAGTTCCAAAAAAGACAGGGGACTGGAGACCGATTTTAGATTTCAGCAAACTCAACACCTTCGTAAGGAAGGAAAAGTTCCGGATGGTCACGCTACAGTCGATCCTTCCCTTCTTACAGAAGGATGATTGGATGTGCTCTATAGATCTCAAGGACGCGTACTACCACATCAAAATGGCCAGGCCATCCAGAGATTACCTGCGCTTCCGGCTGGGAGCCAGTCATTTTCAGTTTCGAGCGCTGCCCTTTGGTCTCACCTCAGCCCCCAGGGTGTTCACCAAATGCATGGCAGTAGTGGCATCTCACTTGAGACGGCTAGGATTCCGAGTGTTTCCATATCTAGACCACTGGCTCCTTACCGCCACCACCGAGCATCATCTTGTACAGGCCAGGCACTACACAGTCGACCTTTGTTCCCATTTAGGAATCTCGATCAATTTCGAAAAATCTGTCTTATCGCCCTCACAGCATATCTCGTTCATCGGGGCAGATTTAGATACAAAGTTAACTCTGTTAAAGCTTCCTCCTTACTCTTTCATGAAGGGGCCTCTACTTCCACTATAATAGTGCAGTTGGCGGTCATATCTAACTTCCATGTTGGTGAAGGGGGCTCTTCTATTATGTCTCACAGGCTTTGCAAGGCTTTTATGAGAGGAACTTTCCACCTTCGTCCACCCATTCGGGAGCCAATTTCCCCATGGAATTTGAACTTGTTGCTGTCACAACTTATGTTACCACCCTTCGAACCAGCCTCATCCTGTTTCCTGAAGTTCTTGTCCTGGAAGACTCTATTTCTTGTTGCTGTCACTTCAGCTCGAAGAATATCAGAGTTACACGCATTATCAGTTAGGCCACCGTACTTGATCTTCCACTCGGACAGAGTGTCCTTGCGCACGAACCCGTCATTCCTCCCCAAAGTTTGTTCTATGTTGAACATTAACCAATCCATAGACCTTCCCACGTTCTTCAAGAATCATTCAAACAAATTGGAATATATGCTGCACAAACTGGATGTACATAGGCAACTGAGATTTTATCTTGATAGGACTAAAAATCACAGAAAATCGGATCAACTGTTTGTTTCATTTGCAGACAACAGAAAGGGCATGGCAGTCACCAAGTGTACCTTGTCTAAATGGCTTTCCGATTGTATAGGCTTTGTATATTCTGTTTCGAATCAACCACTGCCTTTCAAGCCCAAGGCTCATTCTACTAGGGCCATTTCCACTTCCTTAGCACATGTGGCTCGCTTACCATTGGATACAATTTGTGCAGCAGCAACGTGGGAACACCTCATACGTTTATCACTCATTACAAGGTGGACAAGGTCTCTAAGGACAGGGCATCCTTTGGTTCCACTGTGCTCAGGAACGTTCTTCCATGAGTCACCCAGGGTAACAGAGGTAGGGACGCTACCCGTGTGTAAGAACAAAAGGTGAGATTGAACACTTTCACATAAAGAAGTTATGTTCTTACCATAACGTTCCATGTGAAGTGTTCATCTCACCTTTGTTCTTACATTCCCTCCCTCCTCCCCCCACCACGTTCTGGAAGAACTGGTAAGATTAGAGTCTGGTCGGGGTCCCTTCCCTCTTCTGGGGTGAATTAATCTGTGTCCTCCTGTGGATATGGTACACCACCATATGGCATTATGCTATTAGTTTATGGTGTATATGGTTACAGGTGTGAGTGTGAGTGTCTTAGAGCAGTTGATGACCAGCGGTCTGGTTTCTTGCAAACTAGATCTGAGGAGGAGCAGGGAGGATCATGGGATATACTCTGGTCTCGAGCTTCTCTGAGATGTAGAGCTTGTGATGCGGTCGGCTCAGAACCCGTGTGTAAGAACAAAGGCGAGATGAACACTTCACATGGAACGTTATGGTAAGAACATAACTTCTTTTTTTTTTTTCAGGTACACTACAGTACGTAGGAGGAGGTCAAACATATATTTTCTTCATATTCAGAGGGAGTGTGCTGCCCAAGGTGCCAAATGATACAGCTTTGGTAGAGACAGCCTAGCAGACTGAGCCTCCAGAATTTTGTAGTGTCTGATGTCAATGCAAACTTATACATGAGGCAGAGATCATGGCATTCAGAGCAGATGCAACCTGCACGATTACCACCCTTTCACCAGTGGCTTCAATAGCTTTAGCGCAAAAGAACTTGCTACATTTTTACCACTTACCTGCTCTACCAAGTGTGATCATAATTCCACAGATTTCTAAACAAAAACAGAACAGAAAAGCAACATAACAAGGTATCTAAAAAGAGTATACATTTTCGAGCTACTTCATAACAGATGGTACAAATTATTAATTTCAGGGCACTTGCTCAAAATCTGGTCTCAGCTCTAAGTGTCATGCATTTGGCTTTTATGTTCATAGCAATATATACCTGCTCTTGCTATAATCTTATAATCTTCCTACTGAATAATAACTTTCAGTTCATTATGCTTGTTCTTAACACTCTGAGTATTACACAAAAGATATGTCAAAGGTATTAGATCCACCATTTTTTGTTATTTTTTAGTACAGATTATTAAAAAAAGCTTAATTACTTCAGATATCTTCCTACTGATATAGCCTGATCCAGAGTAACTCAGATGTAAACCTTCTGATGAAATCAGTCAACTGTCGTATAAAGTTTTATAGCTTTACCATCTTATGTTCATAGGTACGTACTAGGCTAATGATCCATCTTTAGAAGCCTAGCCATACATTTCCATGAAGATTTTTAACCCTTATATTTCAAGTACAAATAACCCAGAGACAAGCAGAACATTTGGGTCTATATTAGAACACCGAAGTCTTAAAACTTTGAATGTTCTAATATTGACCCCTATTCAGCAAACGCTTAAAATATCGAATATGCAGAACAGCGAATTTTTTCCCAGGGAAAAAAATTTGCTGTTCCGAAACAAATGCACACAACACAAGCACACCAAAAAAACAGCAATCCACACACATACACTTAAAATCCTACATCTAACCCTACAATAAACTGTACATGCACTACTATCTATCCACTTACCTTAACCCAAACCCTAACGCTAAGGTCCGTCACTATCACACACTCACCTCACCCGCACCCTAACCCTAACTCACCTACTCTGCCCTACCCTAACGTCCATCACAATCGCACACTTACCTGACCCGCGCCCTAACCCTAACTCACCTAACCCGCTCCCTAACCCTCACATCCACACAACCGCTCACTTACCTGAACCCAACCCGTAACTTTCCACCACAGTGCTGAAAATAGCAAAGCGACAGAAACAGCCAACCAAATTCTTTCCCTAGGAAAAAATTTGGTGTTCTGAAGCTTTGGTATTTTCAGTGGTCACTGAATAGGGGGTCGATATTAGAACATTCGAAGTTTTAAGACTTCGGTGTTCTAATATAGACCTGAACATTTAGATGTTCTCCCTTATCTAGGAAGGACAAGGGTGATAAACCAGGAGTATATTTTTGATTACCCATCCATTCATCCAGATCATGTTTGAATAGTGTAGGATAAGGACTTTGCTTTAGCTGAAGAGTTAAGATGATTCTAGTGAAGTAGTTTTCTCTGTGATAGATACCTATCCTTCCAACATGTTCTATTTATGTTGCAAGAGAGATTTGTCTTTTGAGTGGGTGTTTATGTCCTCAGTGGACTTGTGAATGTGAAGTAGGTCTTACATGATAGTGACTGTTGATGCTCTGTACTTGAGGCAGAGACTGACCCTCAATTGCTAGGGGCAAGCCAAGAACTAGAGCAGAAACTAGTAGGAAAAACTCAGAATATAGCTGAAAGATTAAAGCAGTATGTGACATGACAGCAGCAAAGAAGACAGATGACAGAAGAACACCAGTATTCAGCAGAGAACAGGTGCCACCAGTAAAAACTCTGCCAGAGTAACATGGTTTCTTATCCATTCTATAGTGCTGTGCACAAGACCAACTTGATGCAGTGATCACAGCTCTCTACAGTGCCATTATTTATTTCTTCAGGTATTATGTGTCTTTCTTTAAGGCAAGCATTGCACAGCTCTACCCCAGGCCAAGACGAGTTCTGGCAATTGTTACTTTACTTTATATTTTAGATTGTTGTATATGGACTACTCAGAATTAATAGCTCCATCCTGGTTTTATGTTTGATCTGAACACTAACTAATGCTGGTTCAAATCAGTAATGCAGTGTTATTGAAAGTCAAAACAATGCTTCACATTTCAATTTATTTAAAAATTATAATTGCCTATAGAAAGTCACAACCTTAAGCAGCAAGTACAGTGTTTCCATTACTTAAAAACTGATTTCAGTCATTCTTTACTGACAAAAAGTTTAGTTCCTTTGGAAATCATACAATATTACCTTATGAGAAAGAATGTTTAGAGTAAAACAAAAAAGTGGAGGAGAATCAATGGCCATGTGGCTGCATCAGCTGTGATTGCCATAGGGCCCAGCTAGTGGTGGATCCAAGTTTGTTTTCTAACCAGGGCACAATATGGGCAAAATAGCTAGCTGCCGGGGCACATAAACCTCCTTAAAAAAAGATACAGAATTTGTGCAAATGATGCATACCTGTCGTCCATTTCTGTACAATGTGTGCCTTTCTTGACAAGAATATAGTCCCACAATGAAATGAAACAGGTTGTACTTACTCAGTGATTCCTGGTATAATAAGTCATGTATTCTAAGTTAGACTGCCCAGCAAGTCTTTCAGGACCATGCAATTGGCTTCTCATGATTTAAATCTATGCATGTAAATAACCTTCATCCATAGACTTTCTAAAGCTTTCCTGCCCTTTCATAATCAGACCACTGATACCTGCAATAAATCCTTTCCTTACCACCATCATTAGACAAAGGTAAACTAATAAATAGTTTTGTTTCTGTAAAAAGGTTCTTTGACACTTTAAATCATTTACTTCATTTATAATAATATCACTTGTTTGGCACCCTCATGACAACCAATCTTTTTATGGAGAAGATTTTAAAACGATTTTTACATTTTATCTCTTAATCTTCCTCCAACTACTCCAGCAAAATAAAATATGAAATTTGGGGATGTAAAATATAGAAGTGTCCCAGGCTGACTTACCTCTAGCAGAATATATAAATGTAGTTGTTAATCCAGGCTCATATGCCATATCAAAACTGTATCCACAATTTAGGGCTACAATGCATATTGGGACTGGATTAAGGGGATGCAAGATTCTCTTTTGACAATGGTATACTTGCATTTATACCACCACCAAGAAACATATGCATGTCATTCTCATTGGGTATCTGACCTGATCTAGATTTAGTTTATTTACTTAGTGTTTATTATCCTTATAAGCAGACCAGTCCAATGTGACCCTTTCATAAGATATGACTTTGGCCACAAGGCAAATGGAACTGCAACCAAGTAAGGTAATCAGTATAATGTGTACATAAACCACTGCTATACAACGTGCAGCTAATATACAGAGCACAAAATGAACAGAACAGTAGGAAGAGTAACTTGAACTCTATTCAAGCAGAGTACCTTGGACTCAATTCAAGAGACAGTAGCTAAATGCTTAATGCCAAAAGACCAACTGCAGAAAGACCCAAGTCAAAAAGCCAAATGTTGGAACCTAGCAGCATATTTGTCTACAGTATAAAATACTGAATATATCATTGAGTAAAATATACCTATTATATCAAGTCTGTATGTAACCTTGCAATGCTGTAAAATTTGCCAATGCTATCATTTAACAAAGCCATTCTGGCCTGAATTTACCCTAACTTCAAATGACAATATCTCTGTAGTGATTCTAAATAGTATGACATTTTCCAGACAGTACCTCTTGATAATCTCACTTCCAAATTATTTTGTACAGCTTAACACCTTTTATGGAAAGTAGACAAAAGAATCTCAAATATGGGCATGACTCTCAGAACATATAAAATATGGATATGTTGCTATAATATATAAAAATGACAGAAAATACTAATTTTTAGAAAAAAAACATTATTTTTGCTTCTCGTTTCATTTGAATACACAATACAATTTTGATACATGTTGAGCTTATGAGCTCAAAATATTTGCAAAAAAAAAGAAAAATAATTAGTATATATTATATACTTTATTAAACAAATGGGAAAACCAGAGCATCCAAGCAGCTACACAAAGCTACCATGATGCCTATTAATAAAGGACCATTTTTCTAAAGCAGTACAAAGTATCACAACACATTTTTCTGAATAATATTTCATGACCTTCAGATAAAAAATACACTACCTGATAATACAAGCTGTAAGACTCATGCACAAGTTTGTCTTCATGTAAGGCAGTTTACTGACCATGATTCTAAACTGAGGCAGGGCAAGGTCATAAAAAAAACTCCGTTCAGGAGAAAGTATTGAATTTTTACTTCTGATTTTATGGCAATCCAGTAAAGTAGCACTTAAGTCATTGTTGTACTTAACGAACATCACCTCAACACCCCAATGTAAACCAAGTATAATATAAACATATAAAATATACAATTTCAGCCTAAAGGCACATGAATTAAAGTCATTGGGTTCTATCTCTGAAAGGTTATACATCTGTTTTCTTTGTAATTTCATTATCAGATTTTCAGCTGGATTTGACTCTGCAGCTACAACTGAAAAAAATTTGTAAAATTAGTATGTTTTTTGTATTTCTGACATAATGAGCAATTAATACACACATATTCTGCATATCAGAGGCCAAATAGCCCCTTGGTGCAAACCAGGCATAGTGCTAGTCTGTGACAGCAAAAGCCTTCTGAAGTACTGGATGTAATGACTGTGTTTAAGGGGCCATATATCAGTTCCTTAAAGCCAGTTCAGAATAAAAATTCAGGGACTTCTAATCAGGTACTTGGTTGCAAAACATTATGAACAAGTTGAATATATCCCCTTTGAGATTGTACACTACCTTTAACTGTGAAAGAATCACATAAATACAGTGTCAACAGTGTTCTTTGACAGATACTGTTCCCCAAGCAAACCATATTAATAATACTTCAGAAGTGAACCATTTGCTGTCATTTGCTTTAATATATTACCCGCTGCTAAAAAATGACACCCACATTCTCCTTGCTGTCACTTTCAGGTGGCTAAAGATGCAGAGTCAAATCCAGAGGTGTTTTGCATTCATAGGTCTGAAGTAAGAATTGCAGTTTTAGGTGTGATTTGACAGCTGAAGTGAACACCCTACAATTAGCTGAAAATCTGATGACTCATTGAAAAGAAAATAAAGACCACAGCCACAGTAATGTATTTCCACTTGCTGCTATAGGGCACTCCAATACTTGTTGGCTACCACAGCAGTTAAATAAAAAATAAATACATGGGTATTTGTGCTGAGAGCAGTGGGTATTGTTACCACCATACACAGACCTATCTGATTTTCTGCCAAAAAAGGGAAAGAACAACCAATCACAATAATTTATATCAACTTGGAGCTTTCAGACACTAAGCTCAGTCAACACTCCCACCAAAAAAATAGCAATGGTCGCTTTAATGTTCTCAGTTTCAGCCAGCCATTAGCTTCCTTCCACTAACAGTCTCTCTTAGCTCTTAGCCATCCATCTCCAAAATATGAAACAAAAGACTACATCTGACAATATGTAACAAAAGGCAAAATATCAAATATTTACTAACAGCATGTAGGAAGCTCACAGCATGGTAAATAAAATAACCGTTTCCTCATATCAAAAAAAGTTACTTTGATAAACTAATATGATTCAATATCATGTACCATGCCTATTTATTAAAAAAACATACAAATTACAGACCTCTTCAATACAAAAAATGAAGGAACACAGAAGTTTTAAGACAAACAGTGAAGAACATTTCTCATAACAAGGTGCAATTAATCGATATGTTGACTCCCTCACCCCAACAGTTTCTTCTGGCAAATAGCTACAATCAGTAAAAGTAGTAAAAAATACAAGTAGAAGTGTACTCTAATTCACTTCTTCAGGACCAAAGGTGCTGCTCCTGTGATTTCCCACAACTATCAAGAAAGTGAAAAAATAACAGAAGCAAAGGCCCAAAATCACAAATAGGTTTGAAATATTGCTCTTGTACACTTAGAAAGTTGATAGAATAATGGATTTTGCATTAGCATGCATTTTATGATGAATATGAAATCTATAATTCGGGTATCTATCTTTGTAATCCACAAGAATTGAAAACCAGACAAATTTTGCAATGAGCAGTCTAAAATATAGGGTGAAATTAGGAACAGCTGAGAAATATCAGTCCACCTCTGGACCCTCTTCCCCAAGACTGGTCTGGTCTATTAAAAAATTAAATCACACTTTATACCTTGCATATCTAGGCATTCAGAATGTGTTATCTCCCTTTTGAAAGAATGCTTCCTCCCTGAATTGATATAGTATGCACTCCCATTTGAAAGGCTCTTCTTTCTCTGTGGTCTTCAGCATAATGAGGTAATCTGGACATTTTAGAAACATAAGCAGTGAAGTGGAGGTCTGCTCAGTATTTATTGAGCTAAAAAGGCCAGTGGAATGGCTACATGTACCAAAATGGAAATTATACAGGGGGAACTGTGACTGTCATATAACTTCATAGTCATTGGTTAGTTTATGTTAGTTTGCAGCAAAATAGCTCCCCACATCATATATTGCAGGTGGGCCTTTTTAGCTCTTGGCACAGTCCTGTAGTCAGCATGTGCATAACATTTCTCAAGACTGTATACAGCCTCTGTATTCAGTCTGTAGAAACAGGATCCTTGTATATCTTCAGTCATCAAACTGGAACACTTGTCATACCATGCATCAATGTTCAGGTTCCACAAAGTAATTAGCCTCCAACTGAATGCAGAGAGGGGTTCAGGCTGTAACTTGAACTCTTCTAGTGCAAAATAGAAAGCTAAGACCTTTTAGAGATAGTATACCACAGTTTTACTTATCTACTTTGCTGCTTTAAATGCCAGATAGTCAATCTCTGTGTTCAGAGTCAAGAGACAGGGGTGACAGTAACACCATCCTGATAGCAGGGAGATGTTTCTAAATAAGCCTGTTCTTAACCCTATACCATCGCCTTGCATTATGGGTAATGGCCTCATTATATTCCCTGTACATCTTCACATTTACCCTACAATGCATGTACTTTGCCTTTACTCTAACGGCTGTGCTTTATCTGTTGCACCACTCACATTCCTGCCTTAAATACCTGTCTTCATATTCCCATTGTGAGTACAGACAGACACTCTAATAAGCCCGAAGTCCTGAATACAGTGTTGTCAATAGCATTGTAACAATACTGTATCCAAGAATACTGCTCTAATTTATGATGAGAATGTTGTAATAATAACTTATTACATTCAACTTAGTTATGTGACATCAGACACAAATTTAAGTCTAAGAAAAAAGAATATTACATAATTAGTAATGTCTGGAGCAACTCATCACAAATATTAAAATACCAGTCCCCCACCCAAGCCTCCACAGGAAGCTCGGCATTTTCTTGTCAAGCAGGGTAGATAAATATAGGCTGATTACTAAAATTTACTACTTGAAAACTTTAAAATGTCCATTTAGAAGCTTAAGAATATATAACAAAAAATTGATAGGTCTACAAAAATTAAAATTAAAGAATTTTAGTTTGCTAAAACTAATTATCAGTGGCAGCTGGTGACTTCAAATCAAACGGGGGCTGCAGGAGACAGCTGAATGGGTGGGGCCAATGGGGAGGGGTGCAGCCAACTAGAAAGGGGAGGAGCTATGTTCAAAACCACAAAAACTGGAATTTTAATTAAATATGCTGCCCTGGGCGCCGAACTGTCATTATGAGAGTCCAATCAAGACAAAAAGAAGAAAAAAAAATATTTCAATGCATTGGCTGCATGACAGCTTACTTAATATCTAGATGGAAACAAAAAGGTTGTGAGGCATGAAAAAATAAATTACTTTTTAAATACATTACTGGAATGCCAGTCAAAATCAAGTATAAGAAAAACAAGCAGCACTCAACTCAAACCACTTCTCCTTGCACTGCAGTTCTAATTATAATTTATATTCAGCTTTATAAAAGTACCAAGTAACATGCTGAAAGTAGCAATCTCTGTGATACTCCCACTTGTAAAAATGTTTCTTATCCAAAAAAGACCTGCTGCCTGACAACAACTATCTACTTGTTTCATGGGGAAAACATGATCAAAGTAAAAAATAAACAGCAAACAAGAAACAAGCTCAAGATAAATTGCTTAAAGGATTACTGCACAGGTTATGGGCCACACATAATAGATTGGCATTCTGTTTTGTTTATGGGTAAAGCCTGCAAAGATGACTGCAAGTTTCCAACAAAGGTAACGAGCTTCTTAAAATACTGTAATCATGTCCGTTATTACAAATACTGTCATATGCATTTCAGTACCCAAGGCTTATATGTTATCTAGTTATGTAAGTATTCTCTGCATGGCAACAACAAAAAGGCTTTCAATGTTGGTAATTATTTAACATTATTCTTATTAAGCTTACTTGCATCTTACAATCTCAGACAAACTTACCTGATAAACACAGGGCAATGGGCACTTTCTGAATAATAAGAAGCATAAATCAACAGTATAAAAATATGACAGAAAAACAGAACATTCTGCAAAATCAAGCAAGGACAGATAAAAAGCCACTGTTGTACTTGTGTCTACCTGCATAACTGCTCCTTGCCTTGCTTGGACACATCCAGAGTCACTACATGGGGGAGTGGGGTGCAACAAGTATGTCACAATTTGAAATGTCTCTGGCTGTCTGTGATGGCCCTGACACATCTGTCATACCTCTCAACCTCAGAGAAAGAAACCTGGACAAAGCCATACATAGAAGTTGAACAAAGGCCCAAAAATAAGGACAATATTTAAATATTGCTCTTATAAACTTTCTAATAGAATAGTAGGTCTTGCATTAGTATGACTTTTCTGAAGGGTATGAAGTCTGAAACTCAAATGTCTGTCATTATTTTCTAACTTCAGTCTTTAATGATTTGCCACTGATTTGCCAGAAAACCACAATTTTATGAAAAATGGACCAAAAATGTGATGCAAAAATATAAAATAGCCACACAATATAGCTGGGAACCTGTCAAGAAGGGACACTTTTTTAATATTAGTACTGTTAACTTGAGCAGCTGACAAAATAAACAAATCTACATGCATTTCTGAAATAAAGTAATTTATAACTCTGATTATTACAGTTATTTGTTAATTGTAAACCCTCCACTTTTTTTTCCAAAATTGCCATTTTGCAGAGAGATTATTAGAGGGAGAGCAACATTTTGAGCCAAAACTGGGGACAATTGAGAGATTTGGATATGCCTAATTCTATAAAGCAATTTATTTGCACGTACCTCTCAACCTGTTAACGCAGGAAATCTGGACAAGGCCAAATATACTGAGGGAACATACAAACAGTACTAAAAAGTGCTCTTGTATAAACTTAGTTGATAGAATAACAGGTCTTGCTTTAGCATGCATTTTTCTGAACGTTATGAAGTCTGAAACTCAATGTCTGTCATTATTTAGTGACTTAGTTCCTAAATGATTTGCCAGAAAATCACAAATTTTATGAGGAACAAACCAAAAATAAGTAGCAAAAATCTATTCATTCTGTGAAAATCTGGACAGCTGAGAGTTATAGTTCAGCAGGGGCTCTCTTTGAGTTTGCCACCCTTCCCCCTCACAAAATCATGGTCGAATGGAGCCTCCCCCCTGCAGCCATTCCAATGTCCCATTACTTGGCTATTTCATCCCATTTACCATAAACACTGTAATGTGCATGCTGCTTTACTCCTACGATGATTTGGATTTCATTTCAAAGCTTTATTTTGCATTTTACAGCACAAACGGTAAGACATCTGCAAAACAAAGCAATGCAGTCTCACAATCAAAATAGACTTAGCATTAAAATGTCTCTGCCCTTGAAACAGAATTGAAATCCACATTCAAAGAAAATACATTTGGCTAGTATAAAGATTAACTTTGGGTTGTTTTCAAATGAAAGGCCCCTTGCACACAAAACATACATGTGTTGTGTGATACACCTTCCTGATTGTATTAAACTATATTCCTTGTATAATACAGTACAGTTGTTAGAGGGTGTTTTAAATTTATTGTTTTGAACATTTTTCTAGTAAACAGTGAAACAAAATGCATGTGCCAGTAATGACAAAACTGCCCAATTGAGAACATTTCCATCATAAAAGTCTACTCAAACTTTTACAATCCACCTGTATCAGTAAATATGCACAATCTCTGCAAAAGTAAAAGTCATCTAAATAACTCCACATTAAAGAGACCTGTAACTAATGAAGAGGTTGCTGCTAGGAAACAACTTTATATTTCATTGTTTCATCTACAAATAAAGTGCCTGTTGCCCTTGAGGAATAAATTGCCTAATGTTACATTAAAAAAATGATACACTAGTAATATTGCAATAGGGAATGGATGGCAAACTGACAACAGGTTCATAGTTACTAGGTATCGTCGCAAAAGAGGACATTCTCAGTACGGCAGTATCCACCCCCTGTGGAAGTAGGGCCCACAGCCTTCTGCACTAAGAGCAAGTACACTACCTGTTGTGCTATTAACAATGTAAGCAGACTTAGCATAAACAGCACTAAACTTCTCTTCCCCTGCAGCTCTCAGCTCCTTGTAAAATCGACTCGACACTCAACTTATCTCTCAACTTCGTAGCACAAGAAATCTGGAAAAAGCCAAACTTTATTGGGAGAGGACAAAAGCCCAAAAACCAGGGCGGCATTTTAAACATTGCTTGTATAATCTTGGAAAGTTGCTAGAATAAGATGCTGTGTTACCACCATACATTTCACTGCCAAGTTTTGGACCCAGTACCCTGTGCAAAACAGTCAGAGCAACGTACCACTATGCCAAAAATCAGCTGTTTTGTGAAAGAGAGGAAGACTGAAACTTAAATGGCTACCATTTAGTGAATTCAGTTCTCACCACAGCTGTCAACCTCTTAGCACAAAACACCTGGACAAAGCCAGTAAAGGGGGAATACAGCCCTCACACATATTCAGTGAATTCAGTTCTCACCATAGCTCTTAGCACAAAAAACCTGGATGAAGTCAATAATGGGGGAATACAGTCCCAAAAATAGGGAAAAATTTCAAATATTCATCTTATAAACTTAGAAAATTGCTAGAATAAAAGGTTTTGTGTTACTATGTACTTTCTGAAGAATATGAAATCTGAAATTCAAATGCCTGTCACTTTTATTTATTTAACATTTGTTAACCAGGAAAGTCTGACTTGGAACAAAAGCCAATTTTCAGCAGAGGCCCAGGGAGAAATACTACAGACACATGTCTTTGTAACATGGGAGGACATCAGATTAAACCCACAGAAGACATTCAGACTCCACACAGAAGGCACCCCAGCCCAGAATCAAACAAGAGAACTTCTAGCTCTGAGGTAATAATGCTACCACTGCACCACTGCACCATCAACTATTTAAGGAATTAAAAATTCAGAAACCACAGATTTTATGAGGAACAGAACAGAACACAATATGAGGCAAAAATCTGCAAAAGTTTCACAAATGGTGGTCAGTAGGGAATTCAGGCTCTTGTTACCTGCACCCAAGGTACAGGGCTCAAGCCTGAGTATTTTCTAATCACCAAGTATCCTGAGTTCTGTCTAGCCACCAGTATAAATCAACTGGGGCATTACACACACACACATACACACCTACCTGCAATAATAATAAACTCCACAACTTTATCCTGAGTATCTGCGTTCATGCGGGAATGCATACTTCCAGTTTCCCCGCTCTTGTTCATTCCTTCCTGTTTGCGAACATTCCAAGACTGCTGACCTTGCAGTCCGATCCCCTTCCAGTCTATGCAGTTAGCACCGCATAGACTTCTGGGGTATCAGCAGTCTGCTTGCCTTCTTCCTGAATCCGGACTGGTAAGGCAGCAATCTGGATTCACTTTTTATGCGCAGGTTAGGAGGATTTGTAGGATTTTACCATTGTGGTTCACAGCTGGGGGGCTGCAGTCCGATATCATGAGCCGCCACTGCTAATTATTTAACTATTTTTCATTAAAATATACAAACACCTGTATTAGTTGTAACAACTTTGTACTAAGCATTTTACTTTTGCAGTCGCCAAGTTTGTTTCACCTATACATCACCAAATTCTGCTTTCACAGTTTATAAGTTAAATATATATTTCACGAGAAAAAAAGTATGTGAATAAATCATAACAACAGTAGGGAAATTTACAGCAAAGCAATGACTGTATCAGTAAATTCTGATGAATCTGATGAAGTAGATTCTCATGCGAAAGTGCTTATGTTTTAACATTAAAACTTCAATTGAAACTGGAAACCTTGGTCATACTTGAGTTCTTCTGTGTTTTTATCATTACTTGCTTTTGGATTTATTCAGAACTCCGGAATCTGTGTTTTTGTGGTTTTATGATGTAATGTTTACTTATGAACTTCTCATTTCTCATGCTGTCTCAAACTGAAAGATATATACGCTACAAAATCTGCTGTGCAATAAACATTAAAGATGCCATCAGTAGGATTGCCTTAGTCCTTCAAGATTTTATAAGTAGTGACATCACATGACTTTTGATACATGCTCTGGTTGCAACAAATTAACACAGGATCAGACAGCTAGGTAGTCATACATTATTTGTAGCTGCACTGCTATTGTGTCCACATATGTGGTTATATAACAGATGAGTAAAAGTAAGGAAAGCTGGTGTACAGCAAAGTAGAGAAAAGGGGAAGAGCAAGCAGAGGATCAAAGAAAAGGACATCATATAGGTATGTCAGGATTGGGACATAGAGGGCAAGGAGAGCAACTGTTTTGGTGGGGATAGGGCCCCCAGTCTTTGAGGGAAATGGGAGGACGGTGGGGATAGGGTCCCAGTCTTCAAGGGAAAAGGAAGGAGAAGGAGGGAAGACGGAAAAGAAGGAAAGGTGAATAAGATACTGTGTGGGGGTGGGGCAGATTTTCAAACCAAAAAGGAAGTGCATACAATAGGATGGGGAGACATTGGAAGGACAGAGACAAAGAGATGGGGAGGGTTGGATAATGTACAGGGTAAGGGGTAGGACAGAAGAGGGAGGAAGCACACATGGATGGAAACAGTGTGAGGTAATAACAGCTGATTTGTGTTTCCCATCCCAGCCCAGAGGGACATTACAGGGATCCATCTCCATATGAAATCCTCTGCACTCGGTCTCTAAAAACAGCATCCTTGTATGGCTTCAGTCACTATACAAAGGTACTTGATAGTATTGGCCACACCATTTCATGATAGCCTGATGGCAGGGGACAGATGGTTAAGGAAATCTGGAGTCCACTGCAGGAGGATTTCTATTCAGGCTATATAACTGTTCACCACTCTCTGCACTACCTACTGCAGCTGTGCCATTTCAGTCAATGCAGGTGGCCTACCTGCCAGTGAGGAGCCAAAATCCCCTTTAAATGAGGAGCTCCCATCCTTATCACTGTCATGCAGCTTACCCACAACCTCATCCTTAGCAGAAAGAGGATATGGTGACGCAGAAAAAAATCTATTATCTATAACTGCAATGAGGCGACATAATGGAAATGTAGTCATAAAAGAAGCAAACGGTCTCCGTGGTGTCCCTGAAAGTCTCACAATATACTGGGTCCAAAAACAAATAATGAAGAAACTCCTCTGTGTGGAAGATCTAAGATTCCCTAGAGTTCAGGCACCTAATAAAAGCCATACTGTGTATATCCCACCTAATAACAGGTGATAGAAATACTTTCTTTAAAAAGTTTCCAAAGTATAAATCCAGTAATGAAAGCAGGGGATCAAAAGCTAGTTCAAGTCAAATCTTCTAGATTAAAAAACACACGAACAATCTAAATAGTAGTTGAAAATAAACAGAATAAAGTGTAGAAATTCACCATTCCATTTATATACCTGTTTAAAAACATGTTTTACTTATGTAGTCAATAAGTGACCATGTCTGACACTGGACTGAATAATTTAACAAACATATCAACACTTGTGAGAATTGTGACTGTGTATAGATGTCTCTTGCCTCCAAGAGAAGGTGTCAGGACTTACATCACGCTTTACTCATGCTGACACAAAAATGACAAATCGGAGAGTAATGCTAATTTAAGGTACAATGTTAGTACCACAGATATAATCCCATAAGTATTTCTATTAGCTATATGACAGGTAACAAGTGTGTCTTGTGCACCTATATTAAGGTACAGCTACACCAGATAGTATGATCATGATCCCACACTATAACGGGGTTGTGCAGAAACCCACAGAAAAAGTATAGGCTTATCACATAGAGTGTCACCATACTACCACCACCTCCAACAGACATGGAAAAGTCAGACATTAGCAGATCTAGAGCCAAGGATAAGCTTGCTAGTATCAATGACAGTCCCAAACCCACAAAAGAATAAAACAAAAAACATAAAAATAAAAAAGAACAAGAAAAAATGCTCACTGTATCATTTGGAGCATTCATGCTTAAGCTCTGCTTCCCATGCATGGGAATCAGGGTGTCGTCAGGTTTCCCACACTGTCATTAATATGATCCCTGAAGCCCATTGCTGAGGACAGCTTCCAAGTCAGATCATGCCAAGCATCCACTTTTTCAAATGTATGGGCCCAGTAGACACTCCCTGAAATTGCCATGAAGGAGAAAGAGCACTGTCTAGCTTTTCTTCGTGCAACATACAGGTACTGTCTGACAGACACTAGCAGAATCTACCATTGTCGTGAATCTCCACTGCAAATGGTGTTACTTTCATGAAGAACAAGATGGTAGATGCAAATCCCAAATGCAACATTTCTGCAGTGCAGCTACCTGTGACATAGTATGATGTGCATACCTACGCAGGTCTCCAGCAGGAGCTTATGCCTATGAGTGATGACAACCAAGTATAATCAGTAGGCTGCATCCTGGGACATGTCCATTGCAACACAATATAGCAATTCACAGATATTCTTGCCTCCTGACTTAATTTGCCTGTGCCACGCAAATAGCATGCCTATACTTGCTTAGTTTTGGAGGTGTACTGCCATTTTCTAAGCTAAGATTGGGATGCTATTTCACATATTTCAGCAGCATTATTTAGACAAATATCAGTATTTTTGATTCTCTAGGCAGTCTGAGGAAGTGCACAGTACATTGAAAGTGTGTTTGGTAAGCTGTATTTTTCTGTGTTCCTAAGGATATTAACCCTTCCACTGAAATTCAAATTACAAAAAAGGTAGAAACAGGAACATATATGCCTTCACGTGTTTTATGTTTGCATCATGTAGCACCAACATGGTAGTCCACAATATCAGTTCAACATGTAACCTGTCCCTGTACATGCATGTTGTTCTTACAGAACTGCTGCAGCCTATTAAATGTATGAGTTTGCGTATGGTGGTGACTTTTGCAGTTATATCCCTACATACATGTTCTCCCAACATTGTATTTCACTGGCAGCTACTAAAGTGACGTTTGCCTTAACCTATACATACCTGATAGCATATACATGTGTTATATATATCTTCCTGAGTCAATACAGCTGTCACATGGCATACCCCTACAGCTATCTCTTTTATATAAAGGTATAGTCTGGGCTTCAGGATAGTCCTTTGAATGCAATATTACTACCAGTAGTAACTCTGGTTCATAAGCCAGAGGTTCATTGGAATGAACTTGAAAAGACCAAATCTCTTGAGTATTTAAAATCCACACCAAAAAGAGGTTCTAGTTCAGGCTCCCTGTAAGTTTTAATTATGTAAGCATTTTAGGGTGAAGGTGTGTAACTCTACTCATCTTATAGACTTAGTTTATTAGTTAAGTTATCCCATTTTTAAGAGTCTACCCTAAGTTTAATCTTCAAGAAAATTCAAAAGTTTTTCACAAGGCCCTGTATGATAGCTTCTGCCATTACAACACTGTTCACCATTGTGTATTAAGTAATATTCAGGCCCCAACACCTCTTCTGTCAATTTTAAAGATAATTTATTTCTTTCTTTTTGCTGACTCAGTCTGTTCTCAGTCTAAACAAACTTATCAATTCTCTTTCTAATGAGCTAACTATGCTGGCATAAAGGAATAAAGCCCTGACTATGACCCAGGTTACCTGGTTTCAGTTAGAGGCTCAGGTGTCTGTTGGATCTATTTTGGGGAGGATAGGCATGCCCAGTTTCAGGGGAGGGGAGGGAAGATCAGCATTTTGTGGATTGTCATAACACCTCAAAAGATGGGTGGCAGATGCAAATACGACTCAATGCATTTGGCTCATCACACTACCACTGGGTGGTAACCTTCATTGGGGCTGCACTGACTGATTGCATTCGCATGGATAAGGCATTGTGTCCTCCATGGTGATGAAGAACATATGTCCTCCTGCTCTGGGGAGGACTAGGGCCATTGTAAAAATGACAGGGTATCAGAGAGAATGCAAATAGCCACCATGGCTGCCTAGATGATGGCCCTTCTGCTCAGCTCTTGCATCTATGTTGCAGATTTCAATAAAGTGGGGGAATGAGTGTGCTCAAGACTAATAAGGGGGAGCCTTGACTATTGGCAGACATGGTGGTAAAAAGTACAAAACATCTCTTTCTGTGGCATTCTTTATGCTATGAAGAAAAACTGAAGTAACATCACTCTTAAAACTATTTGAATTTACAGTGAAATATGCCTATAAAGCATGCATTATGACTTCAGTTCCCAAGCATACCTTATCTTTATACAGCTGAGTAGTTTAAGTTTTTCAGATGAGAGACAACAAACACAGTCAGGATTGCCAAATATTTTAAATGTTCCCTTCTTAATAAGAGAGGTTGGAATCATTCGATGTCTGTGTTGTGGAATAACTGACATTCAGAGTAATAGTCTTGACTAAATTTACCTTATATCTTGAAGCTTTGACAAACATATGCAAGAGATTATATGCGGTTGTAGACTGGAATCACGTAGAAAACTTGTGAGGTTAGGTACAATAATATTTTATCCTCTGATAATGCCAGTTTTCAAATGACTGTGCTATACCTTTTCTGTTTTTGTAGCTTGTCTTAGACCTTGGAGAAGTGGTGCAAGATCGAGTGCAAATAGCTTATGGGAAGGAAGTAATGAAACTATGTTGTACCTCTCATGATATAAAACCTTTCACATAGCCTCCCCTCAGTCCACACACACATACATAAACACACATACAAACACACACGCTCGCACACAAACACTGCTACCAAGAATCTGAAGTTCTAGTAGGCCTTATGTGCGTCAAGGCCCAGCACTAGTAGCAATGCAGAAACTTTAACATGACCTGCTAAAGACACTATCAACAAGTTTACATTTCACTATTGTTTCTTCATGCTGCAGCTGTATAACATTTATTCATTGCTAGACAATTCGGTCTGTTTTTCAGTTTCTTTTTGGAATGATCATACTATTGTGCTAAGCAAATTTCTTTGATATGTCCTTTTACATTTCATCTCTGTTATTTTCATGTTTTGCTTATGTCCCAAAATAACAGACATCTCTGTTATTATTTTATTTTGTTAGTAGCTTTTTTGTATATGTTTTATGTCTGACATTTTGTATTGTTTTTGTTTTTGAGTATTTTTACCTCTGTACTGAGAACGAATAAGGACAATGCCACATTCTGTCCTGTTCATGTACCTACACTCATCTAAATCAATTTCCCCGGGAAAGTATTTTTGCTAACCTGTTAGCTAGGATGGTGGCAAGCAAGATGTAATATGTATTTAAGGCAACCATAGTCTATATAATGCCCTGTCTAAAGCAGTTACCCTGATTTTGAGATGACTCAGACAGGATCGTCTTTCCATAAAGAAGGGAAACTACCAGCTGTCATAGTTAAGATCATGAATGACCGAATAAACAGTCTCATCAGAGATATAGAAATTCCACAGAATAACCATTAGGGCCTTAGGACTTTGTAGACTGGACTCTCTTTAGAACTCCCCTTTCTTCTTTTATAATGGACAATAGCTGAGTTAGCCAGGTTAATTAAAGCATTCACTGAGTTGTACTTTTAAAGATTTTTCTGAACTGAAGGATTTCAACCTTTAATATTTGAGGCAAGTCATTCTAGTGTGAAGAAGTCATTTTATACGGGCTTTCTGAGATATAGAAAATAAATAATGACACAGAAAGATATAGATATATTTGGGACATACCTCTCAACTGTCCAGATTTTTGCTTCATATTTTTGGTCTATTCTTCATAATATTTGTGTTTTTCTGTCAAATCAATGAGGATTGAACTCACTAAATACAATGTGAAATACATTTGCGTTTCAGGTTTCTTGTCCTTCAAAAATGCATTTTAACACACATCTTGCTATTCTATTATAAGAACAATGTCTAAAATCTGTCTCTATTATGGGGGCTTCCCCCCCCACCCTTTTTAGGTTTTGTCCAGATTTCTTGCACTAAGAGACTGAGAGGTATGGCATGGGGGTCTAACTAACTGCATACAATCATTATTCTTCAGTTCATAACTGCTGTTATTAGTGAATGGGTGGTTTTTGAGTGAGGGGCAAAATCTGTTACTAACTTGTCTTTATCATACCTCTGTTTAAGTCTAATGCAATAGGTGAGAATGCATAATTACATTCATGCCATTTGATTTTCTAGCTACTGTGGTTAATAAATGTGAAACGTAGAAAATTATATGCTGAGGGAGTTTTAGCTACCTGTGTTTCACTGTGTATAGGCAGAGAAAAAAAGATGCCGAGAACTCTCCATCCCTGCTTCACTTGCAGAATCCATCCAAATCTGACAAAAGTGGTTCATGGAAGCTAGCAAACAGAGACAGGCTTACATTCAGGTCATTGCTGAGCTGCTCCTGAGAGACTTTCTCTACAGTCTCTCTCTCACAGGAAATACCCTTGTGGCATAAAAATGTCCTTCAAAATAATTGTTTTTATTCCTCTGAGTGCAAATAACATCTGAACTTGTGGTTAAAATAACTGTTACATCCTTTCCGTGTTTAATTTTATTTTTTCAGTTAGTTTTTCCCCACAACTTTAAGTCTCCAAAACATAATTCTGTTTTGGAAACCGTTTACTGTTTGAGCAAAACATAGAAACAGAGATATGCACTATGTGTCTATTATTTCTGGATTGTGATTGTTTTTTTTTTTTTTTTTTTTTTTTTTATGAACTAGTGTGAGATGGTTTTGAACTGTACCAGTTGAACCATATCTCTCAACTGTCCAGATTTTCGCAGAATGTCCAGATTTTTGCCTCTTATTTTGGTCTATTCCTCCTAGCATTTGTGGTTTTCTGGCAAATCACTGGGATGATCTGAGGATTGAAGTCACTAAATAATGACACGTTTGAGTTTCAGACATCAAATTCTTCAGAAAATACATGGTAACACAAAACCTATTACTCTAACAACGTTCTGTCTTTATAAGAATAATATTTAAAATCTGTCCCTATTTTGGGGTCTTTGTCCCCCCATTTTTTTCAGGCTTTCTCCAGATTTCTTGCACTAAGAGGTTGAGATGTGTGACTAGTTCTGCCTCTTTTTGTATAAAACATGGACCCTTTAACAGTCTGATGTGAAATCTGACTTGACTGGGAAAGGGAAAAGTTCATGTTTGCTGAATATACCTGTTCTTAAGCGGAACCATAGCTGTAGTGAGCAGATATGACTCCAAATGCTTTGCTATCTATATGCAGTTAGTAACAGTGATTGTCTTCAGTGGTTAGAGGCTTTAAGTAACAGCAAAGGTGGTTCAGAATACTCTGGGAACAAATATTTATGAAGATGGCAACAGAGGCACCATATCTTATACATGCTTAGTCATAAAAACAGTTGTTTTTCTTTCGGCTTTTCCCGGTTAGGAGTCACCACAGTGGAACTCCGGTCTGCTAATGATTGGCAGTTGATTTTTATGGTGCCGAGGTGCCAGCCCGACGCCCAACCTTCAACAAAGTCACGCCCATTCACGCATGTCTTTCGAACGCCACTCGACCGTGGGGAGGACATGCATAAAAACAGTACAATATTTAAATAATCTCCAAATACCAGTATACTAAATAAGGGAATGTGTCACTTAATTTCATTTTAATTTTATTGCTAACCAGATAAGTGAAATGATCCTTCTTAGATTCTTTTCAGCCAAAAGAGTAATGACAGATGCAAATTACATATGGGCAATTTTGTGTAGTCAATCAAACAGGCTGTTTACATGAGGTGGATGGAAACTGAAGCACTAAGAGAAAACCAACACAGAGCATAGAAAGATCCACACAGACATTAACCAGAGGTCAGAAGTGAACCATGGACTCATGAAGCAGAGATGTTGCAATTAACTCATGATGCTTTATACCTGAATGGCCTATCTACTTTTCTCTGCCTATTTGTATTTATTTGAAGTGCAATTTTTTTTATCAACACAAGCTTGCAGCATTTATATATTGTTGCACTTTAACTATGCTATCAGTTTATAGCATATTTAGTATTTTACTTCTCAGCAATAGTTTGTTATATCTTCATGCAGTGAAATCCTTTGCTATCAACCATCTATAAGACTTCAATAGCAAGGTGAACAAAAAAGCCTTGGTTTCTACTGGAAAACTTTTTAATTTCTTTGTGGATAGCAAACAAAGAAAATACATTCAATGTGTGCCGCAGCAGAACTCTCAGAAGGCATGGCAGGCTCTCATTGGTGCATAATAAGGCATCCGCTTTGGGTATGGAACACATCTAATGTCCTCTTATACGGTTCATTTTATCCAAAGGCATGCCTTTGTTCTCACATATCCTGTTGTCTTACTGTTTCCTTGTGCAATGATACATACCCCTCTAATGTTTCTATGCAGATCTTCTGCATATGAAATTTTGACTTACTACAAGGTGCAGTGCAGGGAAATGTGTCTACTTCAATCATTCAAAAAGGATGAGTTGTAAATGCAATAGCTCAAACATTTTCTGAATGTAGTCCAGTGTTTTCAGTGCATATAAGATTTAAATCTATATGCCTGTGGTGCTCACGCATCTATGCAAATAGGTTTACAAGTCAAATAAGTGTGTGTGTGTGTGTGTGGGGGGGCTTGTGTGGTTATTACTTCTTTAATTATTATCACAGTCAGACCTTAGAGGTGTGCATGTGAGGTTATTATAGCTTGCTTATGGGCTGAGGACAGTATGGTAATTTTTTTATTTTACTTTTCTGACAGACCTCAGAGGTGTACAAATAAGGTTACTATAGTTTGTGCAAGGACAGTGTACTGCCTAGAAGCAACAAAGTAGAATACATTACTGTAATCATTATTTTTTTTCACTTTCCGCAAAATCACACTTCAGGCATGTATGCAAGCAGCTGCCTTTGACAGTTGGGGTTGAGGAATGAGGAGGCATGCAATTTATATGTATGTCAGCAGTCACTTGAAATATATGACTGTAGAAATTTAAACCTCTGCTTTCATCCTAGTCTAACACCAGAGGGATGCATAGGCAGTCTTTTCTGGGGGGTTAGGGAGGAAAGCAGTCCCAAGATAGGACCTGTGTATCCAGACAACAACTGGCTTGTTAGTTTATTGGGAGTTACTATTTTGTCATCTTTGAACATTAAGCCTTTGGTACAACTTGGATTAAAAGGGTGGGAAAATGCTCTAAATGTATTTCAGAAAATGCATAACCCAATGGCTTCCGGGGGCACTGGCTTAACTGAGTTATTTCCTAAATTGTTATTACTGTACTTACTTGGTCAGGAAAGGTGTGTTGAAAGCATGCAAGGAAAACTGAAGCTGAAAAGCAACACAGTTTCTTTCATTAATCAAAATGTCTGTTCAAGCCATCATTGGATGAAAAGGTTGTGTAAAAAGAAAAAAAATAAATGCATTTATAGGTTCATAGGTTCATACTAGGCTATCTGCCCTAGGACATTTATAAGCCTAGCCAGAGTATGTTTGGCTTTCGCCACCCATTTTAAATTAATTTTGCTATGCCCTTTTTCGAGGTTAGTATACTGTGCCTCTGTCTAACAGTGACACAAGTAATACCCGGGATAAACCTACGATCTCCCCATCCACTCAAGATTCCTCTTGAAGAGAATCAATGAGGGACTCTGCCTAACCTGAACTGGGATTTTATTCCAGAGTGAAGGGAGCCTCTGGGTTATGAAACTGTCCCTCCAGCATGTCCTATTTATTTCAGTGCTGAGGTTCAAGTCTCTCGAGCGCGTAGCTCGATGGGATTTGGATTTTCTGAGGTGCAGCATGTCCATTAATTCCGGGTTGGACATGGCTTTATACGTCAGGCACAGATCGCCTCTGAACAGGCGGTATGCCACTGAGTAGAGCTGGAGTTTCTTTAACCGGGCAGCATATAGCATCTTAAGCACAGGGACCAAGAGCAGTACAACTTTCACCAAAGAATAACAAATATGCCACAGGATCCAAAGTTTTATTACGTAAAGCGCTTTTCGTCTGCTCTAAAAGCAGACTTCATCAGACAAAATGAAGGTGTTAATGATGTAGTTTTATACTCATACTGACATCATCACCTACGTTAATTTAAACAATTAACATCTTAAATTGATTGATTAAAAAATTAGTTAAAAAGGGCTTACAAAAATATACATATTTTAAAACACATAAATAAAAATGGCTTATTTAAACTTCCAAGTACCCCACAAAGCTCTGCATAAATTCGAAAACATACATGTATATACCTATGTTAAGGTGTGTACAGTTATAGCAGCGTAAATAATTGTAAAGTGTAACCACATGTAAACAAAACTCACTAAACAGTACCTAATGCTGTTGAAAACAAGCTCAATAATTATCTTTGGCTTATATAAATATTACACATAGTCCTAGACAGTTATAAATAAGTACTTCAGACTGTATATAAAAATGATCATAAACTAAAAAACAAATAAAAAATAAAAAATAGTTACATTAGTCGCATGACCTATTCATAACCATGTGTAATAAAAAGATGGGTGTGTATACACTAACTACAAATGTTTTATATCCCAAGGGTTAAGTATAATGGTACAGTTCTAAAACACTAATGGGAAAACATGTCTAACTAGCTTACTAATACAATACTAAATATGTAAGAATGTAAAGGGTTTACTTAAGGCCAAAGAAATTAATCTATCTTACAAGGCTCTTTAGTACACTACTAATAGAGCAACTATCGTTTAGTCCTGGATGGGCATAGGCGTTCAACCTAATCTGCCACTTAAGTTCTAATTCCTCAAGTAGCAGTTTAAGCGGAGCACCTCTTTTCTTTTCTAATACTTGGCCAATAACCATAAATTTAAAACAATGGTCACTAAAAGTGATTATATGTCTAGCTAACGCATTTTCTTCTTTCCTTTTTCTCATTGCATACTGATGTTCGTAAATGCGTTCTCTCAATTTATGTTCAGTCTTCCCGACATAGAATCCTGAACACTTCTGGCATTGGGCCAAGTACACAACCATGCTAGTATTACAAGTTGTTCTACAGCGTAGGTCGAACCAGTAGCCATTTATGCAAAATCTATTGGTCTCATTGATGTATTTGCAGTAGTTACAATTTTGGCATTTATACATGCCAGGTGTTCTTGTAAAACTAGTGTTTGAATTTTCAAATAGTGTTTTCATATTTTTACCTCTCCTAAAAGTTATGTCTAAATGGTTACCTATTTTGCTGGTCATACTTGTATTGTTATTAAAAATACGCCAATTTTTCTTAATAATATCTATTAAAAAATAGATATTGGTAGAAAAAGTAAGGATTAGCTTAAGATTACAAGTCGGTAATAACTCGTTACCATTATTGATTGAATTAGGAACGGTATTAGATATAATCTGACACTCACCATCAACTGGTTTGCTCAGAATTGGTTGGTAAATACCTCTATTCCTTTTATCACTGACTTCGTTAACCAAAGCATTCAGTAGTTGCAGCAGATACCCTCTATGTGTGAACATGTTGACAAGTAACTCACACTCATTAATAAAGTCTTCATCCAGGCTAGTAATTCGGGCAGCCCTTACTAGTTGGCCCTTAATTACTGATCTTTTCTGGTAGTTGGGGTGGCAGCTACTATAGTGCAGAAGCGAATTAGAGTATGTACCCTTCCTATAGATCTTGGCTACATACGCCTTTAACTCTGCACTCTTAGTTAACCATATGTCCAAATATGCTATTGCATTCTTACTAAAGGAAGATGTAAAATTCAAAAAGTCAGTAGTGGTATTGAAATATTCTAAAACTGAAATACTATATATTTCTTCTCCTTTTATCAAGATGAAAATATCATCCAGATAACGGGTGTAGTACTTAATTGTTCCCATCAATGTCGCATTTTTAAATAAATACTCTCTTTCCCAATGCGCCATTACCATGTTGGCTAAACTTGCCCCACACGGGGAGCCCATGGCTACACCAACATTTTGGAGGTAAAAATTGTCACCTAACATGAAATAGTTGTTATACAGGATCATGTCCAACAATTCCAACACCAAAGCTATTTCTACCGGTGACGCATTGCATTTCTTTAAATATATTGCTACCCAATCAGTGGCAATATTCAAAGGTATACAGGTATATAAATCTTTTACGTCAACGGTAAGAAAATTGCATTTGTCATCAAATTCATATCAAATTGATATCAAATATTAAGCATATGAGCTTGGTACAGCATATCCTTTACCAGCTGTGTCTCAAGTGTGGCAAAACTTAAAACCATCTAATGAATGTAATGTTACCAATTTTGGTAACACTGGTAGACCTACAAACCAAACTAACATTAGTGCACCACCTGAGTTGGATACAGCAGAGGGTGAAACTCAATTTGAGCAACCCATCAGGAGAAGTGAGAGACTACAGAATCGTAGAGCTCAACACACTAATGGTTTTCATTCCAACACCTCAGGTTACCCTCAGGGTTTTCAGGAAGCCAACCGCTTGGGAGCGATTCCCAAGCAACGGAACAACTACCAATCCAACCAGGGGTACGCGCAGAGGCACCAACAACGAAGGCCTTGACAGCAATACTTATTGGTGCAGATGAACAACATCATAAATCATATAAAGACTGTAGTGTCAACTTGGTGTTTGCTGACAATTTAGTTAACTCTACTGTACAAAATAATGATAATATTAATACTGATTATGTTATTTCAGAAACAAATTTAGAGCTTGAAATTTCTGATATGAATTCTGTCAACGGGGTTTTAAAACCCATTATCACTACAAACAGTACAGGTGATTTTTATATTTATAACTTCTCAGATGTTCCAATAGGCAGTGAGTTAGCGGAATTGCTGGCTAAAGGCCATACTTATGTACCACAGCATAAACTTAATTTGGTCAACACTATAGTTGACATTAAGTTATTTGCACGTAAACTAAATTTTAACTTGATGTTTGGCAATAATCCTAATAACCTTGTGAACAACAATCTGAGAGTTCCTAGTACATTCAATCCCCCACTACATCCCACTATTCAATGTTTCGAGAGCATGTGTGAACTCGATTTAAGGCATTTATTTATACCTTCATATGGGTACGAACAAGATAAGGCTGCTAGTAAAGAATTGGACCTAATAGAGTTCGTGAGATCACACAACTTACGTATTTGCAAACCAGATAAGGGTGGAGGTGTAGTGATTTTCGACAAAGTTGATTACTTTGATCGTATGTCTAACCTTCTAGATGGGGATGCATATGAACTAAGCTCCATATCAGAAACTAGGAAAGCCTATAACATCATTAAAAATAACCTCGAGGATATGCTTCACATTGGCTGTATTGATCAAGACCAATTCAACTATCTAAAGACTACTTACCCAAGATTTCCATGCATATTTGGAATACCTAAGATACATAAGGGGCTACATGATCCACCTATGCGCCCCTTAGTAGATGGTAGAGGTTCCCCACTTATACATGTGCCAAGTTAGTGGATCATATCCTACAGAAGTATTTAGTACAAGAAGAACAAATCTGTAAGGATTTGTGGTCATTCTTGGCTAAAATATCAGAATTGGAATTTGATGACAAATGCAATTTTCTTACCGTTGACGTAAAAGATTTATATACCTGTATACCTTTGAATATTGCCACTGATTGGGTAGCAATATATTTAAAGAAATGCAATGCGTCACCGGTAGAAATAGCTTTGGTGTTGGAATTGTTGGACATGATCCTGTATAACAACTATTTCATGTTAGGAGACAATTTTTACCTCCAAAAAGTTGGTGTAGCCATGGGCTCCCCGTGTGGGGCAAGTTTAGCCAACATGGTAATGGCGCATTGGGAAAGAGAGTATTTATTTAAAAATGTGACATTGATGGGAACAATTAAGTACTACACCCGTTATCTGGATGATATTTTCATCTTGATAAAAGGAGAAGAAATAGATAGTATTTCAGTTTTAGAATATTTCAATACCACTACTGACTTTTTGAATTTTACATCTTCCTTTAGTAAGAATGCAATAGCATATTTGGACATATGGTTAACTAAGAGTGCAGAGTTAAAGGCGTATGTAGCCAAGATCTATAGGAAGGGTACATACTCTAATTTGCTTCTGCACTATAGTAGCTGCCACCCCAACTACCAGAAAAGATCAGTAATTAAGGGCCAACTAGTAAGGGCTGCCCGAATTACTAGCCTGGATGAAGACTTTATTAATGAGTGTGAGTTACTTGTCAACATGTTCACACATAGAGGGTATCTGTTGCAACTACTGAATGCTTTAGTTAACGAAGTCAGTGGTAAAAGGAATAGAGGTATTTACCAACCAATTCTGAGCAAACCAGTTGATGGTGAGTGTCAGATTATATCTAATACCGTTCCTAATTCAATCAATAATGGTAACGAGTTATTACCGACTTGTAATTCTAAGCTAATCCTTACTTTTTCTACCAATATCTATTTTTTAATAGATATTATTAAGAAAAATTGGTGTATTTTTAATAACAATACAAGTATGACCAGCAAAATAGGTAACCATTTAGACATAACTTTTAGGAGAGGTAAAAATATGAAAACACTATTTGAAAATTCAAACACTAGTTTTACAAGAACACCTGGCATGTATAAATGCCAAAATTGTAACTACTGCAAATACATCAATGAGACCACTAGATTTTGCATAAATGGCTACTGGTTCGACCTACGCTGTAGAGCAACTTGTAATACTAGCATGGTTGTGTACTTGGCTCAATGCTAGAAGTGTTCAGGATTCTATGTCGAGAAGACTGAATGTAAATTGAGAGAACGCATTTACGAACATCAGTATGCAATGAGAAAAAGGAAAGAAGAAAATGCGTTAGCTAGACATATAATCACTTTTAGTGACCATTGTTTTAAATTTATGGTTATTGACCAAGTATTAGAAAAGAAAAGAGGTGCTCCGCTTAAACTGCTACTTGAGGAATTAGAACTTAAGTGGCAGATTAGGTTGAATGCCTATGCCCATCCAGGACTAAACGATAGTTGCTCTATTAGTAGTGTATTAAAACTAAAGAGCCTTGTAAGATAGATTAATTTCTTTGGCCTTAAGTAAACCCTTTACATTCTTACATATTTAGTATTGTATTAGTAAGCTAGTTAGACATGTTTTCCCATTAGTGTTTTAGAACTGTACCATTATACTTAACCCTTGGGATATAAAACATTTGTAGTTAGTGTATACACACCCATCTTTTTATTACACATGGTTATGAATAGGTCATGCGACTAATGTAACTATTTTTTATTTTTTTTATTTTTTATTTGTTTTTTAGTTTATGATCATTTTTATATACAGTCTGAAGTACTTATTTATAACTGTCTAGGACTATGTGTAATATTTATATAAGCCAAAGATAATTATTGAGCTTGTTTTCAACAGCATTAGGTACTGTTTAGTGAGTTTTGTTTACATGTGGTTACACTTTACAATTATTTACGCTGCTATAACTGTACACACCTTAACATAGGTATATACATGTATGTTTTCGAATTTATGCAGAGCTTTGTGGGGTACTTGGAAGTTTAAATAAGCCATTTTTATTTATGTGTTTTAAAATATGTATATTTTTGTAAGCCCTTTTTAACTAATTTTTTAATCAATCAATTTAAGATGTTAATTGTTTAAATTAACGTAGGTGATGATGTCAGTATGAGTATAAAACTACATCATTAACACCTTCATTTTGTCTGATGAAGTCTGCTTTTAGAGCAGACGAAAAGTGCTTTACGTAATAAAACTTTGGATCCTGTGGCATATTTGTTATTCTTTGGCGAAAGTTGTACTGCTCTTGGTCCCTGTGCTTGGTTTTCTAAGTTTGTGTTTTTTAAGGATTAGCATATAGCATCTGTTTGAGCCCTTTGATCCTCTTGGTGAGGTACTTTTGGGGTCTTTCCAGTTGCTGCAGGTGTCTGGTAAGGTACATCCCAAAAGGGGCATTGTACTCAATTATGGGCCTGATGAGGGATGAGTAAGGAGGCACGATGACCTCCCCTGATCTAGATGTGAATCCCTTCATAATTAGGTGGGCTATATAAAATGTTTTTCTAACCACTTTGGCCACGTGGTTGTCAAATGAGAGATTGCTATCAACTTGGGTCCCCAGGTCCCTAATTACTTCTTCTGTACTTAATGGATTACCACCTATGTGGTAATTTGTGGGCACTTTGTTTTCGCCAAAGGGGATGACTATACACTTTTTGGCATTTAGCTTGAGGCCATGGCTCTGGCACCAGTTGTCTGTTTCTATGAGGCCCTTTTGGAGGATGCTTGTGTTGGCTGGAGAGTCGATTATGGTGCCCAGTTTGCAGTCATCTGCAAACTTGGTCAGCCACAGTCCTTCCGTGTTGGCCTGTACCTCCGAGACATATATACCGAACAAGAGAGATCCCAGGACTGAGCCTTGTGGGACACCACTTGTAACTGGTTTGGAGTCTGACATGGCTCCAGCTATTCTAACCATGTGGGTTCTGTCCTTGCGCCAGTTTGCAATCCATCTAGTGACATAGAGGTTTATATTTAAGCTGGTGAGCTTATCTATATTGCCCGAGTGGGGTATTGTATCGAAGGCTTTTGCGAGGTCCAGGTAGGCTGTGTGGACCACCTTCCCCTCGTCAATGGCCTTGGTGACTGTTTCAAAGAAATCAACCAGGTGTAAGAGGCAGGATCTGCCCTTAACAAAGCCGAACTGGGTAGGATCCAGTGTCTGTAGGTCCCCAATATCTTTATTTATGAGGTCCATGATGATCCTTTCCATAGCTTTGCAGACCAAGCTAGTCAGGCTTATGGGGTGATAGTTTCCAGGATCCGTTGTGGCACCACCTTTATGGAGAGAGACCACTGTTGCTGTACGCTACTCTTTGGGCACATATTCTGTAGTAAGGCTGAGATTGAACAGTAGTTTTATGTTTGGGTTTAGCTCTTCTTGGAGTTCATGTAGGACGCAGCCCGGGGCACCGTCTGGTCCCATTGATGCTGTGTTTTTTGCTTTGGAGAGGGCGGCTCTTACCTGAGCATCTGAGATGTCAGGGGGCCAGCACTCTGCTGGGATAGATATTTGCCCTTTTGGTGGGGGGGGGGGGAGTTTGCACTGAACCTGTCAGCTAGGATGTTGGCAATGTCTGTGGGTTCAGTATATTTTTTGTCATTTTGGACTAATTCTGAGCATATCTGGGAATTACCACCCAGGTTCCTAACATAACTAAAGAAAGCCTTGTGATTATCCTTAGTGTCCTGTGCAATTTTTCTCTCGAAGCTGGTCTTAGACAATTTTATGAGTGCCCGTAGTTTTTTGCTAATACTGATCAGTGATGCCTTCCCTTTTTGGGATTTTGCTCTATCATTTAGTAGCTTCCTCCTTCTATTGTATAGTTTGTTTATGGCTGGGGTCCACCAGACAGGACGCCTGCCTTTGGAGGATTGGGTATTGGTTTTATTTGGGATCGCATGATCCATGCATTCCTGAAGGTGTTCATAGAAAGCGTTTATAAAGGATTCTGCGGTCTGGGCCGTATTTTCCACAGGCCCGGGGGCTTTGAAGGATTCCACCTCAGTTTTGAGGAGTGTGAAATTTGCTTTAGAGAAGTTTTTCACTGTGGTTTTCTGGGCAGGGGTTGGGGTCGGGATGTGAATATCCAGTGAGATTAATTTATGGTCTGATCTTACCAGTGAGGGATACACTTCTGGTCTGGAGCATAGAGTCCCCATGTTGGTGATGATCAGGTCCAGTATGTTTTCCCCTCTTGTGGGAGTGGTAACAAGTTGTTCCATGGCATCTGAGTTTATAAATTCTAGGAACCTTTGGGCTAAGGTGTTGGAGCTAGAGTAATGCTCCCAGTCTATGTTTGGGTAGTTGAAGTCGCCCAATATAATGGTGTTTGGAGAGTCCTTCATATTTTCCAGTGTTCTCAGGAAGGTCGAGTGGGGTTCCTGGGTTTGGGAGGGTGGTCTGTAGCAGGCTATAAACTGGAAGGCAGTTTTACCCACTGTTAGTTGCACATGGATAGTCTCTGATGCTTTGTGCTTTGCCACCAACCTGGAGGTGTGGGTATCTTTGATGAATATCGATACTCCCCCTCCTTTTGTGGTTCAGTCCAAGTTTTGGGGCCGAAAAGCATGGTATGAGGTATAACCTGGTAGTGCTGGGGTGCTCTCGGGAGCCCTGAACCAGGTTTCTGTTACTGCACAGATATCGATGTTCTCCATGCTAAGGAGAGTTTCGAGTGCATGCATCTTGAGGTTTAGACTTCTGGCATTGAGTAGCATTACTCTTAGTTTCTTATCCCTTGTGATACCTATGGAGGTGGGTTTGTCTTTTGAGCCTTGCCTAAAAAGGCACTATAGGGGTAGCAAGAGCCTTTGCCAATATCCGAAAGCCCAGGGGTGACAGGTGCAAGCCGTCCCTAGCGAAGCATCGTGGCTTGTCGAGCATATCATCCCAAGCTGACAGGCACTGGATCCCCTTTGAATGACACCAGTACTTAAGCCAATTGTTGAAATTGATCATCTTGTCTTCATATTGTGGCATCATTCTTGGTGAGGGTAAGATGCTACTCAAGGTCAGGGTCATACCGGCCTGGGCTACATGCTCAGAGAGCTTCTTTATGTCTCTTTTCATGTAGTCCAGGGAGGTACGTCTCAGGTCATTCACACCAGCATGGACAATGACTGAGTCATATTTGTACATGTCTTGGAGTGACCTGAGTGCTTGTGTTATGTGGCGGATCCTAGCGCCCGACAGGCTGCTCACTGTGAACCTCTCCTTGTTCAGCCTGGTGAGCAGGACGTCAGTGTGCCTGACGATAGAGTCACCTATTACAAGTGTATCAGGTGTGTTGTTTAGTCTTAAGGGCTGTGACTGTTCGGCACACTGGCTTTGTGAGATATGTGTTGCACGTGTTTTGTTTTGGGGTAGCGGTTGCTTGGGTGTCTGCTTTGGAGGTCTCTGCTGCTTAGGCAGATCTTTATTTAGAGCCTCCGAGTATGTTTTTGTGTGATTATGTGTTTGGTTTGCTGTTGTGGTAGGTCTATTTCAGAGCATATAAGAAGTTATAGCTTCTTGAAAAAGCTGAAGAGTAAGGCAAAATTTGAGAAAAGGAAAAAAAAAGTAATGTGCATAGCATGGGAAGCCCAAGTGGGGGTGGGGCGATCAAGGAAGATTGGAGGGTATGGTGTGTGTGTGAGTGGCTGTGTGTGTGTGTGTGTGTGTGTGTGTGTGTGTGTGTGTGTGTGTGTGTGTGTGTGTGTGTGTGTGTGTGTGTGTGTGTGTGTGTGTGTGTGTGTGTGTGTGTGTGTGTGTGTGTGGGTTGGCTGAAACAGTAGGCCTAGGGCACCATTTCACCTAAGTCTAGACTTGTACATAGAGTTGCTGTAATGTATCATTGGTGCAACTAAATTCCAGTAACTGTAAATGTCCCTTTGTGAGATGGGCCAACATAGTGTGGTACACAGGCCTGTTGTAATTAAGAGCACTGTAGCTACAGGTCAGTCTATGATTACTACTCCTAAGCATTTGCAGCATGAACTAAAGGTTGCTTAGGAGGGGTATAAGTTATAGGGTGATGAGTAGACTGGAAGTGCCTAGGGGGCCACCAACTTGACATCTGCTGCGGACCCCCAAAATGCGAACACCGGCCCTGCTTACTTAGAGGTTGAGCTGGCATGTATGAGCAAATAGAGCTCCAAGTAAACTGAGGGAAATAGAAAAGGCATAAGTGAGCAATAGTGTCTACAGTGTCTTATTTGGGGGGATCTACGATAAAATGTCTTGCATTTTTTAAATACAACAGTATAATGGAATTTCCTCTTTATTCTGCCTTTTCTTTGCTAATAATCTTCACCAATGATGGCTTAGCAATGTACTGCACATGCATATGAAATTGCAAATACAGATGCTTATACAGTACAAATTTTGACTGTACCCTACTTATTTGATTTGTATACATAACGCATTTCTGTCACCATGGCCTTAGGTAAGTTTAGGTAGTCTGTGGGCTTGCACCACATGGATGTTTACAGATAATTGTTCTTAATGTGTATAGTTATGTCCAGAAAGCATTATGCTTAATAAAATAGCTCATTTTGAAAATGGGGTCAAATGCATTGAGGTCTAATAGAATTTAAGGAATTCCCCCTTCCTGGCTTAGTAGATGTTGTGCATGTGATCTATGCAGCACAACTACACCACCATTTTTTGATATAGATCAACAAGTATTCATCGAATCTGGCTGTAAATAAATTTATGCACTGTGGCATGACAGGTGATCCCATAGCAGTCCCAGACTACAGATATATATATATATATATACATATATATATATATATATATATATATATATATATATATATATTTTTTTATCTCCATCCATCTAACCACAACCCCTTTTTCCCATTTTATATTTACGCGCGCGCGCGCACACACACACATACACACATATATATATATATATATATATATATATATATATATATATATATATATATATATATACGGGCCTACCTGACAACGTCGACAGCTTAGAACGCCGACAATGAGAACACCGACGCCAGAAGATCGACAAGTGAAAAGACCGACGGATGAAAACACCGACGCTGAGAACACCAACATGGGAAAAGGCTGTGTAAGTATGCGGTAGTGACGGACGTTAGGGTGCGAGTAAGGTAAGTGTACGATATTGACGGTCTGTAGGGATAGGGGTGGGTTAAGTGAGTTAGGGTCAGGGCGAGGGTTAGGTAAGTGTGCGGTAGTGATAGTCTTTGGGTTAGGGGCGGGTTAAGTGAGTTAGGGTTAGGGCGCGGGTTAGGTGAGTGTGCGATAGTGACAGTCTTTGGGTTAGGGGTGGGTTAAGTGAGTTAGGGTTAGGGCGCGGGTTAGGTAAGTGTGCGGTAGTGATATTCTTTGGGTTAGGGGCGGGTTAAGTGAGTTAGGGTTAGGGCGCGGGTTAGGTGAGTGTGCGATAGTGACAGACCTTAGGGTTAGGGTTTGGGTTAAGGTTGTAGATAGTTGTGTATGTGAGGTTTAGTGTGGGTTTGTAAGGATTTTGGTGTGCTTGTGTTGTGTGTGTGCTTTTTGGACAGGGGATTTGTTTTGTTTGTTGATTGTCGGTATTATGGTGTGTCGGGCATGTGAGGTTTCGTGTTTGTGAACTGTCGGTTATGTGGTGTCGGTGATTTCGTTGTCGGTGTTGTCAGGTAGACCCATATATACATATATACACACACTATCTCTATATATATATATATATATATATATATATATATATATATATATATATATACACACACACACACACACACACATATATATATATATATAGATATATATATAGTGTGTGTGTGTGAAAATGCCAGTGAACGATTATACATGCTCTGAGCAAAAATCTTAGTGTATGCAAAGTTAAAGAAAAACAGCCTGAAACACCACCTGCTAATTATATGTACTAACTCTGAAACTGCACAATCTCATGGAAAGGGCATATTTCCATACCCCCACAACTGTGCAATCTCACATACCTGTCGATCATCTATGAAGTCCATCAAATTTTGTCGGCTAAACAGATGTTGACCTAAGGTAGCTTGACCAATGTCAGTAGTGTTAGGGTTAGGGTCATGGATAGGAAAGGGAAAAGGAAAGGGTTTTGTTTGTGCATGAATGTGTTTATTTAGGGTTAGGGTTGAGTTTAGGTAAGGGAATATTTGTAGTATTCATAGTGTGTGTGTGTGTGTGTGTGTGTGTGTGTGTGTGTGTGTGTGTGTGTGTGTGTGTGTGTGTGTGTGAGGGCATCATGTAGTGGCGGTGTTACAGGAGATGTTTTTTATAGTAGGGTGTAGGGTTAGAGTTGGGGAAAGGGTAGTGCTACAGTTAGAACCCATTACTACAGTGGTGCATGGAGTGCCCCTTATTGAAAGTTAAATGCCTTTTATTGTGGTGCTTCCAGGAAAAGACCTATAGATAAGTTTAATTCCCTTACAGGTGGTGTTTTGTAAGCAGAGACTGAGAGGAAAGACAGACGTGAAATGCAAATTAAATGTGCATCACTGTGAATGCATATTTGTGATGTGTGTGAAACTTTATCAAACATTTGTATTCTTACTCTGTACTTTTCCTATATAATTTAAAGTTCATTTTTCATACACTGTAAGTGATATCCCAGATGTTGTGGTTACAGGTACAGAAATGTGCTGCTACTAAGACACTTTTTATTGTTCACATTAAATATGTGCAGGTTTAAAAACCGGCTTATCTTTCTCTTTCTCTCCCACACAGCTCTACTGTGCAGCATTTCACATGCATAATAAAGGTACAGCACTGAATGACTTACAGAGGGTGCCCTGAATTTTGTGATCCTCCTGGGACTTCGGTTATATTGGTAGTCTGTCTGTGGTAAAAATGTGTGCACAAGTTTTTCATTATTTTTCTTTAAGCAGCAATGCAAGTCACCTTTAGTTGTTTTTAAGGGAACTCCGTACAGTGGGTTGATTCATGTTTGAAAATATCTTCTGTACAATAGAAGGCACACTACAAGACTTGTGGTGCACATTTATTTATTTTGTTTTACTTATTTATTGACATCTGTTCACTGGAAAAGTCAGACTAGATTTAAAGTACCCACTTTCAGCACAGGCCCAAACAGAAAAGCACCAAATTACATAAAACTTTCATACAATACTCATAGCAAAAAAATATGAAGTATTGGTATAATATCATATTATAGTATATGCATTAGAAGAGCATTTGAAAAATTTGACACAATGTACATTATTAAAGCAACCTTAATTCTAAACATGCATAATAATTAGTTGACAGCAGAAGTGGCAAACTTCACAACACCCATGCTGATGGACAATAGAGATACGACTGCTGAATCCTATACAGTTGCACTTTATAAGCGCTTACACGTGTGCATGGATCGTGCAATCCCTAACAGAACCAAGATGCTATCCTCCAAAAAAAGGAAGCCAATCTGGTGGTCCCCTGTTATAAACAAACTCTACAACAGAAGAAGGAAACTGTTGCAAAAAAGAGTAAAATCCCATGATTGGAGGAACTCTGTGGTCAGCTTCAGTAAGAAGCTGAGATCCCTCATAAAATCCTCCAAAGCTAGTTATGAAAACAAAATTGCCACTGATTCTAAAGACAACCGCAAAGCATTCTATAGCTATGTCAAGAATCTCAATGGCAACACTCAGATCTGCTCTGAGTTACAGCACAATGGCACTAAATATACAGAACCAACTGTTATTGCCAACATTCTGGCAGATAGGTTCAGTGATAACTTTATCCCTCTCTCATCCCCTAAAGGGCCCATCTCTATACCGGAAGAATGCAAAGTACCTGTAATCACGGATGCACAGGTAAAAAAACACACTCTCCAAAGCCAAGAACACAGCATCCATGGGACCTGACAACATCACAGGCTGCGTTCTACATGAACTACAGAACGAACTGGCACCCCACCTAAGTACCATGTCCAATCATAGCCTCACCTCAGGCTTTGTGCCCACTGAATGGCACACAGCAAAGGTTATCCCACTCCACAAAGGGGGAGCCACCACGGACCCCCGGAACTACTGCCCCATTAGCCTGACGAGCCTGGTCTGCAAGGCTATGGAGCTTATCATCATGGAACTTATAAACAATGACATTTGTAATCTCCAAACTCTGAACCCTACCCAGTTCGGGTTTGTAAAAGGCAGATATCTCCTAAACCTGATAGACTTCTTTGAAGCAGTCACCAAAGCTGTAGATGAGGGTAAGGTGGTATACACAGCCTATCTAGATCTCGCCAAGGCTTTCAACACCATCCCCAACTCTGGAATTATAGATAAACTCGCTAAACTAGGTATAAATCCCTATGTCATAAGATGGGTTGCCAACTGGCTCACTGACTGAACCCACACTGTGAAAGTAGCAGACTCTAAATCCATCTTCAGACCAGTGACAAGTGGAGTACCACAGGGTTCAGTCCTAGGTCCTCTCCTGTTTGGTATCTACTTCTCTGAAGTACAGGCTAACACAGAAGGTCTTTTGCTAACAAAGTTCGCAGATGACTGCAAACTAGGAGCCATAATCCAATCTACTAATGATGTGGACATCCTACAAAAGGGCCTCACTGAGACAGATGCCTGGTGTCAAAGCCATGGCCTCAAGCTCAATGCCAAAAAGTGCATTGTCATCCCTTTTGGTAAAAACTCTGTACCCATGAACTACCACATAGGCGGTAGTCTACTTAACACCGAAAGTGTGATAAGAGACCTTGGGACACAGGTGGACAGTAGTCTCTCCTTTGATAATCACATTGCCAAAGTAGTCAGGAAATCCTTCTACGTGGCACACCTCATCACAAAAGGTTTCTCATCCAGGAGAAAAAGAGGTCATTGTTCCCCTCTACTCATCACTCATTAGACCCATTATAGAGTACAACGCCCCTTTTGGTATGTACCTCACAAGACATCTACAACAACTGGAAAGGCCACAGAAATACCTCACAAAGAGGATTACTGGCCTCAAACAGATGCCCTACGTAGACCGTCTCAAAAAACTCCAGCTTTACTCTGCCACATATTGCCTACTCAGAGACAATCTCTGCCTAACATACAAAGCTATGTCCAACCCAGAGCTGTTGGACATGCTCCACGTAAAGAAATCCCAATCCCTCCGAGCTACACACTCTAGGGACCTAAACCTTGTCACCACAATAAATAGAACATGCTGGTGGGATAGATTCCTGTATCAGAGACTTCCCATACTCAGGAACAAACTATCTATCTATATCAAACAAAGCTCCTCATTAGCACTCTTCAAGAAAAATCTTGATGATCCCCATACTTCCAGGTTGGTGGCACAGCACAAAGCATCAGAGACTATCCATGTGCAACTAACAGTGGGTAAAACTGACTTCCAGTTTATAGCCTGCTACAGACCACCCTCTCAAACCCAGGAACCCCACTCAGCCTTCCTGAGAACACTGGAAAATATGAAGGTCTCTCCAAACACCATTATATTGGGCGACTTCAACTACCCAAACATAGACTGGGAGCATTACTCTAGCTCCAACACCCTAGCCCAAAGGTTCCTAGAATTTATAAACTCAAATGCTATGGAACAACTTGTTACCACTCCCACAAGAGGGGAAAAAATACTGGACCTTATCATCACCAACATGGGGACTCTTTGCTCCAGACCAGAAGTGTATCCCTCACTGGTAAGATCAGACCATAAACTAATCTCACTGAATATTCACATCCCGACCCCAGCCCCTACCCAGAAAACCACAGTGAAAAACTTCTCTAAAGTAAATTTCACACTCCTTAAAACCAAGGTGGAATCCTTCAAAGCCCCCGAGCCTGTGGAAAATACGGCCCAGACCGCAGAATCCTTTATAAACGCATTCTATGAACACCTTCAGGAATGCATGGATCATGCAATCCCAAATAAAACCAAGACCCAATCCTCCAAAGGCAAACGTCCTGTCTGGTGGACCCCAGCCATAAACAAACTATACAATAGAAGGAGGAAGCTACTACATGATAGAGCAAAATCCCAAAAAGGGAAGGCATCTCTGATCAGTATTAGCAAAAAACTACGGGCACTCATAAAATCGTCTAAGGCCAGCTTAGAGAGAAAAATTGCACAGGACACTAAGGATAATCACAAGGCTTTCTTTAGTTATGTTAGCAACCTGGGTGGGAATTCCCAGAAATGCTCAGAATTACTCCAAAATGACAAAAAATACAGTGAACCCACAGACATTGCCAACATCCTAGCTGACAGGTTCAGCGCAAACTTCTCCCCCCCCTCCCCACCAAAAGGGCAAATATCTATCCCAGCAGAGTGCTGCCCCCCCCCCCGACATTTCAGATGCTCAGGTAAGAGCCGCCCTCTCCAAAGCAAAAAACACAGCATCAATGGGACCAGACGGTGTCCCAGGCTGTGTCCTACATGAACTCCAAGAAGAGCTAAACCCAAACATAAAACTACTGTTCAATCTCAGCCTTACTACAGGATATGTACCCAAAGAGTGGCATACAGCAACAGTATTCCCTCTCCACAAAGTGGTGTCTCAACGGATTCTGGAAGCTATTGCCCCATAAGCCTGACTAGCTTGGTCTGCAAAGCTATGGAAAGGATCATCATGGACCTCATAAATAAAGATATTGGGGACCTACAGACACTGGATCCTACCCAGTTCGGCTTTGTTAAGGGCAGATCCTGCCTTTTAAACCTGGTCGATTTCTTTGAAACAGTCACCAAGGCCATTGACGAGGGGAAGGTGGTCCACTCTGCCTACCTGGACCTCGCAAAAGCCTTCGATACAATACCCCACCTGGGCATTATAGATAAGCTCACCAGCTTAAATATAAATGTCAATGTCACTAGATGGGTTGCAAACTGGCTCAAGGACAGAACCCACATGGTTAGAATTGCTGGAGCCATGTCAGACTCCAAACCAGTTGCAAGTGGCGTCCCACAAGGCTCAGTCCTGGGACCTCTCTTGTTCGGTATATATTTCTCGGAGGTACAGGCCAACATGGAAGGACTGTGGCTGACCAAGTTTGCAGATGACTGCAAACTGGGAGCCATAATCGACTCTCCAGCCGACACAAGCATCCTCCAAAAGGGCCTCATAGAAACAGACAACTGGTGCCAGAGCCATGGCCTCAAGCTAAATGCCAAAAAGTGTATAGTCATCCCTTTGGCAAAACAAAGTGCCCACAAATTACCACATAGGTGGTAATCCATTAAGGACAGAAGAAGTAATTAGGGACCTGGGGACCCAAGTTGATAGCAATCTCTCATTTGACAACCACGTGGCCAAAGTGGTTAGAAAAACATTTTATATAGCCCACCTAATCATAAAGGGATTCACATCTAGATCAGGGGAGGTCATCGTGCCTCTTTACTCATCCCTCATCAGGCCCATAATTGAGTACAATGCCCCTTTTGGGATGTACCTTACCAGACAACTGCAACAACTGGAAAGACCCCACAAGTACCTCACCAAGAGGATCACAGGGCTCAAGCAGATGCCATATGCTGCCCGGTTAAAGAAACTCCAGCTCTACTCAGTGGCATACCGCCTGCTCAGTGCCTGACGTATAAAGCCATGACCAACCCGGAATTAATGGACATGCTGCACCTCAGAAAATCCAAATCCCATCGAGCTACGCGCTCGAGAGACTTAAACCTCAGCACTGAAATAAATAGGACATGCTGGAGGGACAGATTCATAACCCAGAGGCTCCCTTCACTCTGGAATAAAATCCCAGTCCAGGTTAGGCAGAGTCCCTCATTGACTCTCTTCAAGAGGAATCTTGATGAGTGGATGGGAGAATGTAGGTTTACCCTGGGTATCACTTCTGTGTCACTGCTAGACAGAGGCACAGTATACTAACCTCGAAAAAGGGCATAACAAAATAAATTTAAAATGGGTGGCGAAAGCCAAACACACTCTGGCTAGGCTTATAAATGCCCTAGGGCAGATAGCCTAGTATGAACCTATGAACCTATGATTGGATGGGTGATAGGAAATATACCCCGGAGATCACTTCTGTGGCTCTGCTTGACAGGGGCACAGGAAAATAATTTTCTTGGGTGGTAAAAGCCAGGGTACCGTTTGGCTAGGCTTGTATAGGCCCTGGGGTTAATAGCCTGGTACCTGCCTATGAACCTATGTTTGCTGTCAATGAAAGGGGCATTTTAGTAGCATAAACATAAAAAATAACTTAAAGAGGAGGATAGGTACTGGGATAAGTTCATAGAGGAGGAAAAAAGAAAAAAAAACTAAGTTTGCTAGGGACAGTAAGAAGAGAAAATCAGTAGATTTATTCAGTAAAGACATCAAACTAGCTCAGGGGGAAGTCTTGTACAGATGACTGATATCAGGGGAATCAAGGAAAAAGGAAATTAGGTGAGAGGGTAGGGAAAAAGTAAAAGAAGAGAGGTGTGAATTTATGATGTTAAATTGAAGGTGAGATTAAGAATAGAGAATAGCTAAAAATATGGTGATGGGTGTTAAGTATATATGTTAACATTGTACTAGGCTGATTTGTAGATATTAGAAGAGAGAGAGAGAGAGAGTGAGAGAGTAAATTGGTTTGGGTATTGGGGTATATGAAGGTTAAAGGAGTACAGAAGAAAAAGGAGAAAATGACGGAAAAATTAAGTTTTAGCCTGGTTTAGTGTAACAGCAGATCCATGCTTTAATTAGAATTCTTTTAAAGTATGTTTGGCAGCAAGATTGATTGGAGTTAATTCTAATGTTAGTAGGGAGGTTGTTCCAGGCTTTTGCTGATGAAAATGAGTAGAGGTTTTTATCAGTGAAATTTTTCGGTTTATGCAATATAAGAAATTGCCTTTAGAACAAAGGGATCAACCACTACCTTTCTTTCCACTCCACTAATTACCTTTATTATAGCAAGCTCAGATGCTCATAAGCCTAGTACTTATTATACAGCAGGAACTTCTCATTGTAACATTTGTTAATGTCTGTTATGTACTTCACAGATAAAGATTCTAGTTGTCTACTGATGTACTATGTTCTTCATCTGTAAATATGTTGTAAGTAATTGCTATGTTAAATTGTTAATCGCTATGTAATCCAATGTAACTACTGTCTGTTTATTTTACTGTGGAGCTTTTCTCCCCGGGCCTCCGCTGAAAATGGACCTATGTCCAGTCGGACACTCCTGGTCAACAAATTTAAATAAATAAATAAATAAACTGGAATTGTAGATTTGAAGAAGAGAGAGTGTAAGGCAGGGCAAGCAGTAGGTTTACAAACTATCTTATGAGCAGTTACAAGCTGTGGATTGGTTAGTTGTAGCCCAAGCTAATGAAGGGAATGTAGTGGAATACAGTGATGGTTGAGACTTGTACAACTAGTAAAAAATTTAGCTATTTTGTTGCACCAAGTTTCAAGTTTGGACTTAAATGAGACTTTGATGTTGGTGAGAATAGGTGCACCATATAACAGTGAAAGTAACAGGTAGGCATAGGCTAATGTAACTTTGGTATTTTTGTTTGGATAGGATTTGTGTCTGTATAGCATACCTAATTTTTTGTGTTTTTTTATACTGTCCTGTATATGGAGATCAAATTTTAGACTGTCGTCAGTTATTACACTAAGCAGTTTGGTAGATGGGACAACTTCAGTTATTGCATTGTTAAGGTATACTCTTCATGCTCCATGTATTTCAGGAGAACTAATATATTCCATCCCTTTGTTTAACAATAAAATAGAACTCCTTTTAAAATTTGATTTGTCATCATGACAAGATATGGGTGTAAACAGAAGGAGTTCAGCTTTTTTTAGTGTTATGTAACAACTGAGCAACATTTATCCATGCTTCCAGAGAGGAGAAAACCCACTGGGTTATTTGTTGTAAGTGGTGCAGGCTCTGTGGAGGAGCAGATAATAGTGGAATCATCTGCATATTGAATTAAAGAGCTATTACAGGATGCAGTGTGAAGGTCATTAATGAAAATGTTGAAAAGTAGTGTTCCAAGTATGTAACTTTGGGGAACACCAATGATATTTGGGAGGTAGGAAGATAGGGAGCCTTGCCATTTTACAGCTGTTGCCAATTTGATTGATACCTAGAAAAACATGATTTAGAAGGATGAAGACTAAGGTTGGACAGGTGATATAAGAGTTTGGAATGGGAGACAGTATCAAATGTTTTAGAGAGATCAAAAGACAATGAGGAAGCAAAGTTTCCAGAGTACTGAGCTTTGTTTACAGTGTCTGAGAAGGAAAGCAGGGCTGTTGTAGTACTATGGGCTGGCCTGAAACCATGCTGAGTGGAAATTGGAGTAGTGTTTTGCAGAAGCTGTTTGACAAGTTACCTGTGAATACATTTCTCTAATATTTTGGACAGAGTAGATAAGATAGTAATGGGTTGAAAATTAGTGACATCCGTAACATTACCGCCTTTGTGCAATGGAATAATGTAATACTTTTTCCATAATGTTGGAACATATGACTCATTGATTGATCGATTGATGAGAATCCTTACTGGATAGGGTATAGCTTTAGCTGCTAGTTTGTTGTATTCAGGTGGAAGGTTCTCAGCTGAAGTTGAAACCGGTTTAAGTTTGTGTAAACGTTTTTTGATATGAGTAATGGAGACTGGTTGCAGAGAGAAATTTGGAGTACTAATGTTTGGATATGAAGCGGTTGTTGAAAGAGAAGATAGAAAAGAGTTAGAAGATAATTCTAGATGGGAAAGAAATTATGGTATTATTTAGGGAATATTGATTATTTGGTTTGAGTAGGTTTGAATTTATCGGGCTTAAGTGTAGGATGCTATCAATGAAATACGTATTGAAGATAGTGGCAACTTGACTAGGCAATTTATCTGGGTGTGGGCTGAGAGTTGTTTTAGCACCAGGGTTGATATAGAGTTAATGGGAGACCAGAATTTATTAAGGTTATTTTTGTTTGCAGTTTGTAGGCTGTTGCTAGAAGTGTTTTTTCGTTTTCTTTTTTGACTTGTTTTTTTTTTACCTGATTGTGCAGGTAACTTACTTTTTGTGGGTTGGGAGTAGTTTTATTTTTTTGCCAATTTTTTCCATGCTTTATTTCTGTCAGACATTTAATGATTGGTTGGTTATGTTAACTAGGGAGCATGACTGATTTTTATTCTTGTCTGTTACTATTTTTCTTTATTGTATTATACGATTTTCTTTCTACTAACATAATAGTCTACTAACAATGGAGTTTTTCTTCCCGGGCCTCCACTGAAAAAGGGTTTTATGCCCAGTCAGACTCTCCATGTAAACAAATGTAAAATAAATAAATAAAAAAGTTTTGAGTGAAGAGGAGCAAGACTATTTAGGATATTTAGGATTACAGTATTGAAGTAATCGACTGCATCATCTAGTGGTAGGGACAGTAATGTGGTCCAGTTTATAGATGTAATGCATTAGAAGGCGTCATGGTTAAATTGAATTAGATTAAGGGTAATTTCAAAGTGATGTTCTTGTGGGCTATGGGTGATATAGCTGTATGTATAGGCTGGTAGATGGTCACTTAGGGTAAATGGGACAGTGCCAGCAATGGAAAATGTGCTTGGGTCAGAGACCAAAATCAAATCTAGTATAGATCTATGTGTGATTTTTTTGTCATATCTAGTTGGCATCATTATGAGTTTGGAGAAACCATAAAGATTAATATTATATACTGGGGAGTCTGATACTAATTTTTCCCAGTTTATATTTACATCTCCTAAGATAATTGTTTCATTAGGAATTGTAGAGGATATCCAAGATAAGGCATTGTCTAGTATTGGGATATTTTGGCCTAAAGGAATATATATATATATATATATATATATATATATATATATATATATATATATATATATATATTACAGCTATGCATATACTTTTTGAGGCATTTATTTGAAAGAAGGTAATGAGTATTTCAGCAGATCCAAAAGTAGGGTTGGTGTTACAGTGAGAAGTGAAATTAAAATGATTAAGATATAATAGGGCAATACCACCAGCTTTTTTTTCCAAGTTCTACCTGCCTGGATAATGTTATAGCCCAGAAGAAGAACTTCAGAATATTTTAAATGTGTTTTTAACCAGGTGTCGGTGGATGCTAAGACATCTGGGGTTTGTTGTTTGATCCAAATATGAAAGTCTGTCATTTTATTACAGATACTATGAAAATTGATTGTAGCTTAAGGGAAGTTTTCTGGAACTAAATAAGGTTGCCTAAGTGAAGTTTTCTGGAACTAAATAAGGTTGTTAGTGTAGGAGGTCCAAGGTTAGGATGTATATCTATCCAGAAAGAGGGATAAGAATGAAATGCATGGAGAATTGTTTTAAACAGATGGTATAGCTTTTGGGTAGATATGAAATTTAAAGGAGAGGGATTTTGAATTGCTGTGCAATTATTTTATTTTAGGGCTGTTGACAATAGTGGTAGTAAGCAAACTAGGTCAGATTTTTGAGTAGCTTGGGGTAAACTTAGAAGAGGATAAGGGATTAACAGTAGTGTTGTTAAATGGGTATAGGAAAGATGTTAAGATAGAAGTGTAATATGTAGCAAAGGTGACCATTAGAGAACAATGTAACAAACACTATTAGGTGATTTTACAGATTCGGATATATAACCAAGTAACAGAAAGGACTGTTATGATTCTAACAGCTTATTGTTCATTAACAGTAACGGTCAACATGCATCAGCATATTCTACCTACATATTTGAAGCAGAAACAGCAGTAATATCAAAATACATTCTACAAATGAATAGTAAGAAAGACAATAGGAAAAGATAATTAACCAGTAAATTTACCTTAAAGGAGTGCACATAGTCTCTGGAATGATGGGGGGGGGGGGGGTAGTTCAACAGGGAGAAAAGTAGAATAAGGAAAGCTGATTTTAAATGGCGTAAAGAATAAAGTAACTACAAGTATATGGTCATAAAGTGTAAGTAATATTTGAAACCACACTGCAAGGTTAAGAGTGAGAGACAGAAAAGAAGGAAAATTAAAAACTAGTGAGGTTGCTATGTTTGCATTTAATAGTTGAGAAAACAGTTTAATATATGTAAAGCATGGTGTGACTAATCAAATAGATGTATCTATTGCTGATAAAGGAAATTAGTCTGAGGGCATGTTTTATATTTTGGAGCAGCGGTAAAAAGGAAATGATATGTTATCATTGTGAATATTACATTTGGAGCTATCCAGATAGAGCTGAGTAGAGTATTTAGTGAAAGAAAGAAATATGTAGGGAGGGAAGGGTCACTAGTTTATCACTGATGCCCCTTTACTGTGTGCAAACCTCTTACAAAATAATATTAAATTGATATTTTTGTACTATACTACACAATTTTAGATCTAATTAAAGATAAACCTCATTACTCAATTAACTGGATTAACAGAAAACATATATTTGAGGACAGACTGTGTCTTATATAAACTTAATTTGGGCAAGTCCACATAAAGACTTATTTTGCTTGAATATGAAACTATCAGTGGGCTTTGGATTCTGCTCTTCAGGCCAAGATGAGATGCTGAGCCATAGTTTCAAGAAAGTGGACTTTTGATTCTCCTCTTCTAGCCATGATGAGGTGCTGAGCAATAGTTTGAGGAAGGGAATGTGTCAGTGATGGCTTATTTACCATATTTGTGGACAGACTATACTGTCTTATGTAACCTTATTTCGGGCAAGTCTGCAGAAAGCTTTACTTTGCTTGGATGTGAAACTATCAGTGGGCTTTGGATTCTGCTCTTCAGGCCAAGATGAGATGCTGAGCCATTGTTTCAAGAATAGAAGGCTTTTCTGCCATCTTAATGGAGTGCACACAGTCTCTGGGATGTTTGGGGGGGGGAGTGGCAGTTCAATAGGAAGAAAAGTAGAATAAGGAAAATCAGATTTTGGAAAAAAGGTTGACAGCATTCTTCTTCTGTTGTAGCTGCAAATACATTCATATATATATTTTTTCTTTTTAATAAAGTCAGTGCAATTGCTGCCTTGCTCTGTCATTATGCCTTTATGCAATTAGCATAATGCTTACTTAACATGTGCCTACAGTAGTGGGAGGCATTGGTGATATGGGTTGTTTTCTAGTACGTGTGACATTCCTCAGCTAATGCATGGATAATTGATTAAGGGACTGCTACGGACAAAACTGAAAACATATTGTTTTTATATTTACATGAATTTCTCCGTAATTCAAGCCTGCCTGAAACCAATTAGTAATTGTACTCATTTTTTTAACCGTGAATGCCCTCATGGAGTGAACAACCTGATGAGATTTTTTTTGTAAGGCTAAATCTTGCCCATAATGTACTGTGAGAGCAGATTTAATGAAATTACAATGCCCCTCCCTATTGTGTCAGATAAGAGTTCCATTGACATAGAATGGAAGAACTAAAATGTTCTAATAACTTTAAAGCCTCTCAATAAAATAATTACTTACTGGCATGCAGTGACACTTACAAATGTATTTCCTACTAATGTGTTAAATATTCTGTAAAAACAAGCTCTCAGAAAGACTGTCTAATTGTTGAGATAATATGCACTTTTTACAAACTGAGCTTTTTTTTGAGTTTCTGTCATGCCTGAGATACTCCTCACATCTAAAACAAAGAGTAAAATGGTCACACAGAAAAAACCAAGCAGTAAAAGCCAAAAGAAAAAATCTAGCAAGGCTAGACTTTCCACTGTGTGATTCCTTAAAACCTCTTGTATTAGAGGCAACATGGGATATATGCAAATGATCCTTTAAGGATATCAGGTGTTTCAGCTATATGGCAATTCTGAATGTCCATGACTTTTTTTTTTCTTTTTAAGTCTATTTGTGGACAAATTCAGGCCAATAAAACCAAACCTCACTAGCTGTGGACATGCATGTTTCAGCCTTCTTATGGTATCTCCTCCTTCCACTTAACTAATAGGTTCATAGGTAGGTACTAGGCTACTGGCAATAGGGCCTATATAAGCCTAGCCAAAAAGTTACCCAGGTTTTCGCCACCCAAGAAAATTATTTTCCTGTGCCCCTGTTGAGCAGAGCCACAGACGTGATCCCTTGGGTGAATTTCCTATTTCCCATCCAATCATCAAGATTTTTCTTGAAGAGTGCTTATGAGGAGCTTTGTTTGATATAGATAGGTAGTTTGTTCCAGAGTATGGGAAGTCTCTGGGACTGGAATCTATCCCTCCAGCATGTTCTGTTTATTGTGGTGACAAAGTTTAGGTCCCTAGAGCGTGTAGCTCAGAGGGATTGGGATTTCTTTAAGTGGAGCATGTCCAACAGCTCTGGGTTTGACATAGCTTTGTATGTTAGGCAGAGTTCACCTCTAAGTAGGCGATATGCAATAGAGTAAAGCTGGAGTTTTTTGAGACGGTCTGCGTAGGGCATCTGTTTGAGGCCGATAATCCTCTTTGCAGAGGTATTTCTGCAGCCTTTCCAGTTGTTGTACATGTCTTGTGAGGTACATACCAAAAGGGGCATTGTACTCTATACTGGGTCTAATGAGTGACGAGTAGAGGGGAACAATAACCTCTTTTTTTCTGGATGAGAAACCTTTGGTGATGAGGTGTACCACATAGAAGGGTTTCCTGACTACTGTGGCAATGTGATTATCAAAGAATAGATTACTGTCCACCTGTGCCCCAAAGTCTCTTATCATACTTTCGGTGTTAAGTAAACTACCGCCTATGTGGTAGTTCATGGGTACAGAGTTTTTAACAAAGGGGGTGACAATGCACTTTTTGGCAATGAGCTTGAGGCCATGGCTTTGATACCAGGCATCTGTCTCCAAGCAACTGTCTTAACCAGATAGTGCTCTCAGGTTGCCTGAGAAAACACACACTTTGTCTAGTGGGCTTATTTAATTAACAGACAGAAAAAAGCCCACAAACAGTACATTGCAGGAAATATAAATACTTGCATTTTTTTCAGTAGACATAATACTATAATACTCATTTGTCAACCAGGTCAGCCCAATGGACAACTGTCCCTTTTTAGAGGCAATCCAGGAGCAATAACAGGTTAAGTAACTTGCTCATGGTCACACAGTAGGCAAAGAAAAGCTGATGGAATTAAACACTGCATCACAAGAACTACAGCTGACCCCCTCTCTCAACTATCAGTCCCTCGATGTGGTGTGGTCAGCTACAGGTCAGCAAACTACCTTACCTGTCATATCCAGCCTCTGACCCCTCCCTACCTGGAGCTACCTGTGGTCACGTCCCTACGTGGGTGTACCCCTCCAATATAGGACTGCTGAAGTCGGCAAACTACCTCATCTGTCATATCCAGCCTCTGACCCTCCCTACCTGGAGATACCTGTGGTCACGTCCCTACGTGGGTGTACCCCTGTAATATAGGACTGTTGAAGGCAGCAAACTACCTCACCTGTCATATCCAGCCTCTGACCCTCCCTACCTGGAGCTACCTGTGGTCACATCCCTACGTGGGTATACCCCTCCAATATAGGATTGCTGAAGTATGTCCTGCTTAACCCGAAAAGGTGTTAACTAATTTACCTGTACTGAATCTGTTGCTCACGTGGTGGCCATTTCCCTATACACCAGTGGACTGATCCCTGTTCTCTAATCCATCTCCTGTCTAATCCTTGTGTCTCCTTTCCCCCCACTTTTTCTGCCTATACTGCTGTCCTCCTTCTCTTACAGCTTAACAGTTGTCATATCTTACCTACTTAAACATATTGTTTCTCAATTCTCCCTGAGAAGCTTCTCTGTGAGTGTATCCCCAGTCCGTTCACCCTGCGGGCTCACTCTGCTCCCCTACCCCAATTACCACATGTCCCTAGCACACCTACCTTTATTTGACCCTTACTCCGCCCACTCAGCATAATTATCTAATCATAGCTCTGTCCTCATTGCCCCACCTCCTCTTATCCCTCCTACTTATACACATCACTGTCCCCTACACTTCTCCAATCATAATCCCTTCCTCTTCTCCTTTTTACACTAAGATAACCTTATCTCTTTCTTTACCTCTCCTTTCTAATAGATCAATATCCCCTATACTTCTCCAATCATAGTCCCCTCCTCTTCTCCTTTTTACACTAAGATACCCTTATCTCTTTCTTTACTTCTCCTTTCTAATAGCCAGTTCCTTTCCTCTGAACTATTCCCATTAATCTACCCCTTGTCAAGACATGCTCTCCCTAATTCTCCATACCCTCTGGGCCCCTTGCTTCCTTCTTGTACTCCTAATTCCCCTTTGCTATGCTAGTTCTTACTCCTCCAAAGCTCCTCCAATCCTACCTTCAACTCAAACTAACACACACACACACACACACCTTCAACCTCATACATACACTCATTTCCATTCTATCTCCTCTTCTCTCATTCAGCCTAACCCACTGCACCTTTTCTATCCCAAAATCTTCTCTACCACAACTAAAACACTTACTCCTAAACTAATGCTAGCTCCACCCAGTTTCCTACTATATAAACCCAAATGGCTAAAAGTTATCTCCTTCAATATCCTAGCCTTTGCTGGAGATATTCATTCCAACCCCAGTCCATGTCCCACTACAAACAACTCCTTCCCCCCATCCCCTTCTTCCTCTTCCTTCTCCCACAATACTCTTAAGTTCTTTACAATCAACACCCAGAGCCTCAACAACAAAGTACACCAAGTTCAAGTTTGGTTAAGCCACAACCAACGTGACATCTTAGCCATCTCTGAAACCTGGCCGAAACCCCATATTTCTGACTCCAAAATCCTACCTTCCGGTTTTCATATTCTCAGAAATGACCGATCAAATAAAAAAGGTGGCAGCTCTGCTCTAATCTACTCTAATCTCCTTACCTTAATTCCCCTTCAAATTCCAACCCCACAATTCAAAAATACTGAAATAACAGTTGGTCTACTACGAATGAATAAACATAAGAATATCTGCATTATTGCCCTATATATCTCTCCAGGTGACAACATCTCTACTCTTGAACAGATAGTCTTCTATGGGCCTCAACTGAAATTAATTATGAAACTTATATTCTAGGCGACGTACATATCGATTGGAATAAAATCAATACTCTCTCTCCCTCTCTATCCATTAACCTCAACAACTTTACCCAAGTAATCCTCTCTATCACCCGACCTAACAAAACACATCCCCCAGGATCCATTATAGGCTGGATCTTAGTCACCCATCCAAATAAAATAACTCACTCCGGCACTATTCCAGACACCTTTAGTGATCACCTCCCTGCTTTCATTCATTGCTCACCTACCTCCACCCCATATCAGCACCATTACATTCCCACTCACAATCTTAGCAGATTTAACCCCACAACTTTCTCAAATATTCTCAAACAAATCAACTGACAAATCCTAAATACCCTTCCCCTCGACAAAGCCTTAGAACACTTCAACTCTGTCTTTCTAGACACTCTAAACTCCCCAGCCCCACTAAGAAATAAAAGAATCAAAGCTAATACTGCTCCCTGGCTGTCCAAAGAAACAAAACAAATCATGTATCAAAGAGACAAATCCTGGAAGCTTTACCAAAAGAATAAAATGCCCATTATCCTGCTCCAATACACTCAACTCTGCAACTGCGCAAAAAAAAATTAATCACCATGAACAAAAAACCTACTATAATAAGCTCCAGTCCAATAATAATAAAAACCCAAAACAATTCTGGAAATCCGCTAATTCCCCTTCTTCATCCAAGCTCCAGGAATAACCCCTGCCCTGACCCAAGTATATCTGACCTCGAACTAAGCTCACAATTTAACACATTCTTTATAGAAACTATTGCTGACCTGACCAAAACTTTCCTAAACAATAATCCACATGTCCCTCATTTTTCACCTTCCAATAACCCTAATAACATTCCCCTTATGTTTGAGCTCAAACCAGTCTCAACTAATATTATAAAAGGACTCCTATCCAAGCCATGCTCCAATGCCCCTGATAATATACCCTCCTCCTTCCTAAAATGTTCTGCTGATGGTATTGCACTCCCAATCAGCATCTTAATAAATAGATTCATAAAAGAATCATATGTACCCAAACTCTGGTGTACAGCCTACATTCTTCCTCTTCACAAAGGAGGCAAAAACACCAATATTTCTAATTTCCACCCCATTGCCCTGCTCTCTCCAATCTCCAAAATTCCAGAAAAATGTATCCACCCCCAACTTATGGCTTTCTTGACCAAGAATCAACTCCTTACACCTACCCAGCACAGCTTCCGCTCAGGCCATAGTACTATAACCGCCCTACTCTCCTTCTTAGAAACAGTCAACCAAGCCCATGAGTCTGCACTCCTAGTATCCACAGTTCTCCTAGATCTCTCTAAAGCACTTGATACCATTTCCCATAATCCCCTTCTCTATCATCTCTCCAACTTTCATCTCTCTCCAAATACTTTATCCTGGTTCTCCAGTTACCTGTCAGATAGATCTCAAGCAGTCAAATGGGAAGAACTCCACCTCTTCCTTCTTACCAACCCCCAACGGCATACCTCAGGGATCCATCCTCGGTGCTATGCTTTTCACCATCTTCATCAATAACTTTCATACTGTCATTCCTGACACAAAAGTTATTCAATATGCAGATGATTCAACTTTAGTCTGTGCTGCCTCCAACCTTCCTGAGCTGCTGACTAAAACCCAAACTGCATTTTCTACCACTAAGAACTGGATGTGCCAAAACCACCTCTCTCTCAACTCAAATAGATCAAAAATACTATTATTCCCTCCCTCCAGGACTTTGTCTTATGACAAAAATGCATGCAAAGTCCTTAGCCAAACCAACTTAGCTATAGAAGTGGTCCCTTTTGCTAAACTTCTTGGTATTACAATTGACGAACACCTCAAGTTCGATATCCACATTCAACAAAATATAAAGGAAACCCACCAAAAATTAGGTATGCTTTATAGGAATAATCTCCTTCTCTCTAACTCCACTAGGCATACCCTGGCCACTACTTACCTTCTGCCATCCTTATTATATGGAGCCCCTCTTCTAACTAATCTTCCATCACCTCTAAACTTGAAAATTGCTATAGTAAGATCTCTAAATTTGACACCAAATCCAAAAATTCTACCCATCATTCCCTTACCCTACAATCTCTGAACTGGCTAGAACTCTCTAACCACCTAGACTACCTACAACTTACCACTGCCCACAGACTTGTATTTCACCCAACAAAATGTCAAGCCCTAACAAACATCCTTCCCCCATACATCCCAAATAGAACTCTGAGATCTGAACACCAAAACTTAATTTCTATCCACAAACCTAAACGACCTGCTGCTGCTGGCCAGCTTCTCCTCTCTTTCTCACTAGGCAAGAAATGGAATTATCTCCCTCCCTCACTAAGGACAATATCAAACTCAGAAAACTTCAAAACCCAGCTTTTCTCATACCTGTCATCCAAATGGAAATATTCCTGCTTTTTCCCTACCTAAATTCTATTAAGGAAATTCCCCTAGGAGCTCTTAATACTCCTAGTTCCTAACCTCTCTCTAACTCAATTTACTATTCTCCTAGAATGGACTCAAACTCTCAGTAACTGCTTAAGCAACTGTCACATGATTTCATATTTGTATATAATGTAAATAGCAACTTATTTCTATTGACTGCATATAAAGTATATACCTTACTTATTTTGAATAACTGCTTGTAAACTGTCTCCACTCTACTAGTATAAGAATGTAAAATAATCTGTACATTATAACCCTTAGATCTTTCACTGTGAAGACAGTTGATCATGCTTGCACTGAATGCTAACATCTGTAAGCTGTGCTGTATGCTGTACCTTTTATACTTATGTATTCCTTACTGTGTTGCTTATTGTATATGTATTATATACTGTACCTTTTATAACTATGTTATCCTTACTGTATTGTTTATGGAGCTTTTCTCCCTGGTCCTCCACTGAAAACGGGCACTTTTGGGCCCAGTGGACTTCCCCGGTAATCAAACTGAAAATAAAATAAATAAAAATAAATAAATAAAATGTCCTTAACCCTCAATGCCATCTTCCAGACTCTCAACATGTCTAGGTCCAGATCTGTCTGTAACTTAAACGTCTTCTTCTTCTTTCGGCTTTTCCTGGTTAGGGGTCGCCACAGCGGATCACCTGTCCGCTCATGATTGGCAGTGGAGTTTTACGGTGTCAAGTTGCCAGCCCGGTGCCCAACCTTCCACAGAAGGCACACACCCGCACTCACACCTAGGGCCAATTTAGAGTGTCCAATCCACCTACAGCATGTCTTTGGGATGTTGGAGGAAACAGGAGCACCCGGAGTAAACCCACGCGACCACAGGGAGGACATGCAGACTCCACACAGAAGGCACCCCAGCCGAGGATTGAACCGGAGAACATCTTGCTGTAACTCAAACTGTATTTATTTAGGTATCTACGCACATATATATGTGTGTATGTATTAATAAGTATATATGTATAAGTACATCTACTGAGATTGTGTGTGCGCCTTGTACTAGTTTTTGTCCATCCATCCTTCCATCCATTCACAACCCCTTTTCCCATTTTTGCATATGGGCTCAGGGTGTCACTTCAATAGTGACAATCATACAGAGCCAGGGTTTCCACTGCCGGGTGGCTAGCATCATTGCTTAAAATGTTTGTATTGCATGCCGTCTTAGGATAACTACAAAAATGACAGAATGCAATAAGATGACACAGTGTACAGTGGGATCTAGCCTGAAAGGTTGATTTGTACTTGTAAAATCATATGGTGGCAACACCTTCCAATAGGAATGCACACAAAGATCATAGCACATTCAGACAAAGAATGGAAAATGGGAAATCATTAAAAAAAGGAGTGAAAAGTTTGCATTCCACAACAAGCTGCAAATATTTTATTGCATAACTATTCTGTTACATCACAGTTCAGCCCTGACTGCCTGCAAAAGTAATCAGTCAGCAACAGTATGTAAAGATCGTACCATTTTTCCCTAAAGTCACTGACAAGTCATTAATTATACTGATTACCACACTATTCCCATGGCTTATGAGCTACGTAATCTAAAGGAATGATGCCTGGTGGTGCATAACAATGAATATGACTCGAGTACAGAAAGGGAGTAGTAAAGAAGGAGGAATTGTGCAGTGGAGCTGAAAAGAGTTTGCAGACAGCTTGACTAGTCATTGAATGAACATGTTAGACTGTTGACCAAAACACAGTGAAGAAGGGGGTGTGACGGAAAATCAAAGGGTCAAAAGTCAGAGACAATGAGGTAGGAAAGTTACAAGTGTCTCAACAGCAGCATCTGATGACATTTTGATACACCTTACAGAGGAAATCAGTGGTTAAGTACTATAGATGCAAAGACATGCATATAATGGCAGTGAGTAACTGACATTCACCCATGCAGAACTATGCGGAGATGTACAGAGTGTCTTGTCATCTGTCAGCAGAGTACAGACTATATATAATCTATGATTGACTATGGAATTTAAAAACAAAGCCCCAATCATAGACTCCTAAACCCGTTTTACTTATCAGTTATAATGCTGATGCACCTCATCTGGAGAAGGGTATTTGTGATATAGTCAGTAGTTGCAACTTTATACAACTATGCTTTACAGCATAGCTCTACACAACCAGTTATTTATTTATTGATCCCAATGGACCCATTTTAGTCTGTGTCCAGGGTTAAACACAGTATATACATGAAATTCTATACAGACTGAATGACAAAACACAATATATACATGCATTACATACAAAATATGTATCAGAGATGCTGAAAGAATCACAGTGATTAGTAGGGTCAGCACAAACTATGTAAAGGCAAATAAGACAAAAAGAGGTTAAGTTATATGCCCAGAAGTAGAGACTTCTAAATCCCTCTCAAACCAAACAGCCATTACCACTGCTAACAACACTAAGTTCAAATAAGTTTGCCAGGTGTGTTTACCCTAGGTGTGTGTCATCATTGATTTACAGCTGAAACACATTAACCAAACCATAAAGAAAACACATCAGAAACTAAACTGTTTATACAGAGTAAATCATTCATTACTGATGAATCCAGAAAACATATAGCATCTGCTTTCTCTTCTGTATGCTTCCCTCATTTTCAGTAACCTGCAAGCCACATTGCTGGCAAAGCTAGAACAATGTTATAACAAAACCACCAGATTGTTAAAAATCATCAGTACTAATCATACCACTTTCATACACTCAGGGAACTTAGAACTACTCCGCTATTTATCTGTATCACAATTTACCAAACACAAAATCTTACATAAGACAGGCAACTGTCCAACCATAAAAACATCATAAAAACCTATTCCCTGAAAGACAACTAAGAGCAAAAGACAAATATCTGCTCACCATAATAAAATCTTACAATTCTGGAGGGGAATCCCAATAGTCAAACACAATTTTAAAAACAGTGGAACTCCACCCGTCTAGCACTAAAACAGACCCAAACCTATTTTTTTTCAAAAGCAATTAAAATGCCATCCAAGAGAAAACTGGATCTGCTCATGAATATCATTAGGCTGACTGCCATAATACCAGTATATTGCACCTCTTCTAATCTCTAGAACATTCCTGACTGCACTCCTTTCCTCACTTCTGATTCTCATTACAATAATTTCCTCCTACTCTCACTCAGCTATGTCATTTTTATTATTACTATCTTCAATAAGGTATTTTTTCTCTCCTCTTAATATTTTTTTCACAAAAAAAATTTTACCACACCAAGGAGCCACACTGACATAAATTTGTTGCTGCTCATAAGTTGTTTCTCTACATAAATATCTTCTTTTTATGTGTATGAGATGCATATGATAGATAAGAATTCTTGTACTGTGTATAATGTTTGATTTGTTTGTGCTTAATCTCTTTAAAGCATAATATTATGCTGCATATAGTTAATTTTTCCTTTAAGCTTTCTTGATTGTCTTCAATGTACAGTACATGCTACTTTTCTTCTCAGGCTTTCTCTGAAAAGGGGTTCATGCTAAACCTAGTTGAACTATCCCAGTAAACGAAAGAAAAATAATCTAAAGTAAATAAATAAAACCTAAAATTCAACATTCACATAAATGAAGTTTAAAAAAAAACTACGAAAAACTGGAAGAGCTATACAGAGCTACTCCCTACTTTACTATCTCTAACAGAAGACAAGTTGCTTCTACATTCTTTCCCCAACCATACTCTATGCTGCCCCCATTATGACTAACCTACAAGCAGGCTTGATCCATTTACTAAAATAATGTTATAATACGATAGCAAATTTGCTACTAACAAACCTTATAAAGTTCATTACTGCTTGGCACTCAAGCAGCTTTCCTGCCATGGACCTTCATTCTCCGTGGCACTATTCCATGTTCTCATATCATACAACCTCATCTACAACCCAGCTTGTGGTCTGAGCTTAGCTAGCATCTTTAAACTTTACTCTTCCAATAGAGGTACGCATTCTACTGATAAATTGCTACTTATGACAATTAAAGCTAAAAACCACACTAGCAACTGTCTTTTCTCATATCATGTTGCTAGGCTATTCCATCTGAAATCAAACAGCTTAAAAATAAACTTTTCAAGGATCATATCTCAGAAAACCTTAAAAATAAATGTCTGTGTTCCTGATCACTCCCATAATAATTATCCTACTTACTATAGCAAACAACCTCCTAGACAAACTCTTTTTTACCTCTGACCCCCTACTTTCTGTTATTATAGCTGCCCACTTGGCATACCTACATTTTCTTTCTCACTGTCTCCTTTCACCAATTAGTAATTCCATGTACTACAGTTATCCTTTTTCAGTCACTACTTGTAAACAGTTTTATCTAATAGCTACCTCTTCATTCCTACAAGGGTTCAAATATGTTTCTATCTCTGTGTCTTAATATTTCACCACAAATTTATATACTAATTTTGTCAAAGTCCTGAATAATGGCCACGATGTATATTATTAATATTTCACCCAAACTTCACATATTACATTTGTCATAGCCCTAGATAATGACTGTCTACTTTACTATTGTTCTTATATCTATGAAATCATGCACTTACAACGTCTATAAATATTAGTTTAATTTCTCTGAGTCTCTTGGACGTCTAATACCATGATGGAAATGGATTCCATTCCTAAGTCAAAGTATGATTCACATTCATAGAATTCGCATTGTTTCAATCTTTGATGTTAGCCAAGCATCCACAATGTGCCTAAAATTAACTCCTGCATTTCATACGGAGTTACATGTATCAGTAACATATCTAAATATGACTGCAAATTCTGTTTTATCAGACCCATTACTCCTACTACTAGAACTGTCTGGGTATCTTTCTTCCACATTGCCCTCATTTCTGCTTGCAATCCTGGCATTTTATGACTTTAACTCTCTCTGTACATAAGACACTGTAATCACTAGGTTTAGCAATTTCAATGATCAATGCTACTTTTGTCTTCTTTTCATGGACTACAATATCAGGTTTTCTCACATCTAGTTTTTGAATCGTTGAAATGAGTGATCTCAAGTGATATAAACTTCGTAATTTTCTGTAGTGCTTTGCGGCTCATGTTTCTAATGCTTCTCAGTTACTTCAATATTATAATGTTTGCACAATCTCCAATGCAGCAGTCTTGCTATATTATTATACCTTTCAGTATACAGACCTTCTGCCATTAGTGTATCACACCTGGCAAAAAGATATGTGTGTTTCCAATTCTGTTTTACAAAACCTGCATCTGTCTGTTTCTCTGACATGTTCAATGGACTTTGTAAACCAATGAGTACTTCGTCTCCTATTCTGGCCAACCAGTATTAACCTTTCATCTTTTGGTTTAAATTCACCTCTCCTTAACCATTCCTGCATCAGAGCCTGAGCAACATAAGTTTGTTACAGGAGTCTTTTGTACTCGCAACTATATTTATGTATTTTCACACTTCTTGTTTTCTCATTTGATCCTTCACCTTATTCTTTTGTTTTTTGACACATTTATTTGCTGCCTGATTTTTATCTACTTTTGGTTTGATTTCCATTCCATGCTGACACCAATCTACTTCTGCTAAACTAAGCAGGGAATTCATCCTAGACTTGTTCTCCTCGTGTTTTAAAACTTTCACTTTTGGATCTTGTAAGGTCAGCAGATGTGTATGCAGTCCTACAATTTCAGATTTATACATGTAATCAATTTCGAGGAGGCCCATAGCTCCTTCAGTACGGGGAATATATAATCTTGGTACACAAAGATTTTTATAAATCATTTGATAAGCATGAAGCATTTTTCTTGTTTTCCTGTCTAACTGACCCAATACCCTTTGGACCAGTCAATCACCCCAAAACTGTAAGTTAGAACAGGAAGAGAAAATTGGTTTATAGCTTGGACTTTGTTCCTGGTGGTGAGGGTTGTTTTCAGTATTCATTTTCATCTTCTAAAATATTCCTTACTAAGTTTTATTCATATTTGTTCATGTTTTATTATCAATCCTTCATCAATTCCCAAATATTTATACACTCCCTCCTGGTCAAGTTCCTTTATATCACATTCCTGTCCCTTACTGATATTTTCTTGGTGCTGCAGCTTTCCTGCTTTGAAGATTGTGTTTGCACATTTATCAAGACCAAATGACATTCTTGCATCATCTGAGAAAGTTTTGACCACTTGCAGTTCTGCTTTCATTTCATCTAATGAAACATACTGTTTTAAATCATTCACAAAAAGAAGATGAGAAATGTTTACACTTTGTTGTTTTCTGGAGACAGATTATAACTATGGCCTAATCTGTTAAGTAGACAGCTTAATGGACTAAGGGCAAGACAAAACAGCAGCAGTGACAGTCACCATGAAATATCCCCCTTTTACTTTTTATGCCTAAGATTATAATTTGTCCTTTATCATGGCTTAGCTACAAAGTGGTTTGTCAGTGTAATGTAACTGATCAATGTAGGGTATATATTATATATTTGTAAGAACTCTTTAATCCATGAATGTAGGATGCTGTCAAATGCTTTTTTATATTCTATCCATGCCATGCTTAGATTCTTCCCCCTTTTTGCAGTTTTCCATTATGACTTTATTTAACAACAAATGATTCTAAAATGGAAAAAGGAGCTGAGAATGGATGGATGGATGGATGCATGTATCCTTTGGTCCATATGACTTTCTTTTATTACCCTTTTGTTCTATTGCATGATTGAGTTTTCTTCTAAATGACAGTCAACCCTGTCAGCATCAATTTCAGTCCATAATTTATACATCGCCTTCTTACTCAGGACTAAATCTTTATGTAAAAATGTTAATACTCTTAGCTAAAAGTTAGGTACTGCATCTGGGCCTGGGGTTTTCCATTTAGGAGCTTTTCTTAATTTTGTTTCAATTTCTCTGGTGTTACTTCATCCCATTTCATATCCCATACATTTGAACTTCTTACTCTCTCATTTGCTTCTTCTAGCCATTCAGCAGCTTTGTTATGTTCCACAGGATCTTTATAGATATTTCTCCAAAATGTGTCTATTTTTTCTTTTTTGGTGGTGTTTCTATTCCTTTTGCCTTGTTTCCGAATTCTCTATAAAACTTTTTTGTGTCATCAATAAATGGCTTATTTTGTACTTTTTCTTTATATTTATTTGCATATATTCTACATTTTTCTGCCTGTGTTGACATCTTCAGTTTATTATGTGCAGTAGTATATGAAAGATCCAGGTATATTCTGATAATGCCCACTACATTTATCATGTCTATCTTTCTGATTAATTTTGTTGATCTGTTCCCTCTTTTGTACTCTTCTAACAGTGACACTTCTTGCCTTAATTGCTTTATAGTTTTCTCTATTTGATACTTCCATGATGGCATTTGATTTCTTCCCTTCCTTTCCCTCACTGTCCTGTGTTTTTGTGGTAAGACCTTATTAGTTATTAATTTAGCTGCACAGTAATATATCCTATTTAGTTCTGTCATGTCGCATAAATTTCTATGAACAGTCTTGATTACTGTGTTCATTTGATTTATCAAGCTTCTAACATTTTGGATGTTAACTTTCTGTAATCTGTTTATTTCATTTATTCATAATGCAATAGTCATCTCTATTAAATTAAGTAACTCTTTCCTTAGAGCATTTTCTTCTAAACTAAAGGCACATTCTTTGTTCTCTGTTTCTTGTAGGCATTCTACAGAACGTTCCAGAACATCTTCCTGTGATATAGTCTCTTCAATTTCATCCTGTGATATCCATTGTTCATTCTACATTTGTGTTGTTTATTTGCATCCATTGCTCATTCATATGGGAACTCACTGGCATATCACTCCACAAAATTGACTTTGTCAAAGTTGCCACAGTTTCCTGTTCCTTCCCTTGCTGTGTAACTCCAACTGAACGTTTGTACTGGTTTCCTACTGAAGACTCCAAAGTATCTTCTAGTGGCAACTGATCAGATGCTTCTCGCGCCACTGGTTTATCCTTAATTTGGGGACTCGTTGTTCTATAATGCTGTTATGTTACCAGAGTTAGATTTTCTACACTAAATCCCTCACTTTGCAGGTAAACCATTATTTCAGTTTCTATTTCTTTACCTTCTTCATTACTAATCCTCTTTTCTACTTTCCCCATTTGTTTTCTTATTTTTGTATTGTAAAGTTTTCATATCCACATGCATTTGCCTTTATTTTTCTTCAAATATCTTTGGTGCTGCTTTTTGTATTGATTAGTTTTGCTTTCTCCTTTGCATAAATATTGTACCATATTAAATCTCTTTCTTTCCCATGTCCATTTTTCTTCTTCATATGTCTCTTGCTCCTCCTTGCTTGTGTGACTCATTGTTCCATCATGCTGTGACATAACCTGTGTTAGACTTCCTAGATTAAATCCTTCACTTTGCAGGTATTCCATAACTTCAGCTTCTATATGTTTAACTTCTACTTTACTAATCTTCTGTTCTGTGTTCCCCCTTTGTGATCTTATTTTTTGTATTGTGAATTTTTCTGTATCTGTGTGCCTTTACCTCTGTTTCTCTTCAAATATCTTTTGATCTGCTTTTTGTATTGATTAAGTTGGCTTTCTCCTTTGTTTAAATATTGCACCATATCAGATCTCTCTTTCACATGTCCATGTTTCTCTGTTATACCTTTCAACATTTTATTTTCAGCTTTTCTCCCCAGGCCTCCACTGAAAGGAGTAATTCTAATTATTTAGGCAGACCAACCCAGTAAACAAATGCTAATAAATAAATAAATAGAGAGGGATGGTATTTGAGCAAGGCTTGGATTAGCAGGTGAAAAAATAGAGCAAGATTGGTGTGTTGAATGAATGAAGGACAGGAAATTAATAAGGAAACAGAAGAGTAAGGTACCTTTTGGCTGGTTAGTTATAGGAAAGGTGAGGAGACAAGGCCTAGGTTCAGATCCAGGAAGAAAATATAAAGCAGATGACAGGCCAGCTGTACAAGATAAAGGCATTAAAACAAGGGTTGAATCAAGGAAGAAAACAGAAGTAACATGGAGTCAGACAAGTATAGAATGTGATGAGCCAAAACAAAAGTACTCAAGTGAAAATTGCACCATAAAGTGAATATAAGAGTGAGAAACAGAAAATGGGAAACAGAACACCCAACTGGAGAAACAACCTGAATTGCATAGGACTGTAAAGATACCAAAACAGTTATCATGACTATCAGAAAAGGTATACAGTCTTAAGTATTACAATGTCAGTACAGATAAGACAACAGAAAGCTTGAGTTAAAATGGGTGATTGAAAGGCAGGGTAAATATTGCAAAAAGAGCTGAAAACTGCAGAATATTACAGCAGCAGCAGAAGAAACAATAGAAGGGAACATGTCTCAGAAATGAAAGCATATTATTATCATGAAAGTCACTATGTGGTGAAAACTACAAGTCAAGTATTATTGTTATAACAGGACAAGCGAGTTTACTTACAAATTATTATTGAATTAGTATTCACCTTATTTAAATTCAGCACAATTTCTGTCCAGGCTTTGTATTTGTATATGTATATATGTATGTGTATATATGGGTACACTAGACAATCTTGAAATACTGAAATGTCGAATTTCAGTATTTTGAGACTGAATAGTCAAAAGTGCAGTTACAAGAAACAGCACTTTGTCGAATGCGGAAATGTCGAAACCAGTGTTGTGTATTGTTCATGATGTGCGGTGTGGATTGTGGATTAAGCTGGGGATTCAGGTAAGTGGTGGTTATGCAATGGTACTGGGTAGGGATTTTAGTGTGTGCAGTGGTGTTTTTTGTGTGTTTTGTGTGTTGTGTGTTTAGTGCGACCTCGGAGTTAGTATATATAAGAAGGGGTGTGGAGGGTGCAGGGGGACTTGCCCCTTGCTTATAGGTAGGGTAGGTGTGTTTGTGTGTTATGTTGTTTGTGTGTGTTGTTTTGTTTGTTGTAGTGTATTTAGGTAGGTGTATGTGTGTTTGTTTGTGTGATGGTGTGTGTGTGTGTGTGTGTGTGTGTGTGTGTGTGTGTGTGTGTGTGTGTGTGGTTGCAACTGTGGTATTCGTGGTTGTTGGATTTCGGGTATGTGGATTTCAATTATTCAGTCTCGAAATACTGAAATTCGATATTTCAGTATTTCGAGATTGTTTAGTGAATTCGTGTGTGTGTGTATATATATATATATATATATATATATATATATATATATATATATATACACACACACACACACGCACACCTATATATATATACATATATATATATATATATATATATATTATACACGCATACAGATATCATAGAGTATGTAAAAAAATAAAAAGTAACACGTATCATATATTCATCTAATTATAGAAACAACATGGTAATAGGACTATTCACTAGCAGCAGAAAAAAATTAAATGAGAGACCTAATTAGCAGTGTGTATCACAAAATAAAACTAATATCAGAATAGTAGCACACAAAAATAATTTCAGCTCTTAAAGTCACTTTCAGGTTTCAGCAGAAGTTGTCATAGATGAAATGATACACTGCAGTTTGTAACAGGGGACAGTGGAGCTACATTAGGTCTTATCTTCCCTATGCAGAATACTGATAAGTAGTGATCTGAGTCAGGTTTCACTGAAAGCAGTTGAGCTGTGATCCAAAAAACCAAGGCACAAGTAACAGAATGGAACTGACATGTAATATGTATTCCACTATCCACAGTACATTTTTGTGTGCCTTTAACACAAAGGCTAGGGAACAGATCATAAGCATCTCAATCATTACATTATATTACATTTGCCTACTGCAAGAGGTGGTAGTAGGTTTATCTAGTCTGCCTTCTAAGTACATTTAGTAATCTGTTTTCCATTAATCCATTTTTCCACCCACCCTTTTACTACCCATACCATGCCCTCTTTGCTCTCTATGTGGATTCTCTCTCCAAAGTGTAGTACTGTACTTCATTCCATAGATATACAACTTTCTAAGAAAACAAATCATTTTGTAGATTGAGAGTAGTTGCTCCATGCAACCTGCTCCTGGTGGCCACTTTTCATCCATAAGTCTTTTCTGTTCAGCATGATGACTTCACATCTCCCTGAAATGATCTTGTGCACCCTAATAACCCTGCCTGCCTCTTCTTGTTCACAGTCACACACTAGGCAAACAAAATCTGAAAGACTCAAACACTAGACTACAGGAAGCAGTTCATTAGCAACCCATGGCTTAAGGATACAGCCTGGTTTTCTATCCATCCCTCCCCAAAAAAAGACTCTCTGTCTATCCACTTGATGTCAAATTGGGATGAAGGCAAAAGAATAAATAGCCTCAGCAATATAATAATTTAATAGTGATGTCAGACATATACATAGCATGCCCCCTAAATTCTTCCCCCTCAAAAAGTACAGTTTTGTACCTACCATAAATGTAGATGTCCGATAGGTATGCATCTGCAGTCCTAACATATGGGTTGTCCTGCCTCAGGCAGCCCTTCGGTCGGCCGGATTCCAAAGTCTGGGTCTGGCCTCGGCTGATGTCGCACTTCACCCGACGTCATAGCTGCTAGGGTATAAAGGCATCAGCCGACGCCATTTTCCTCAGTGTTTCTTGCCCCAGATGCCAGGTGCCCTCAAGGAAGGCTAAATTTGGATAAATGCAGATAATTCCAAACAGTAGAGAGCAAAAAATATATACATATATATACATACAAACAAATGCACCATAATAGATTCTCCCAGCTAGCTAAAAGAGGGGTAAGTACCCTAGGAATACCACAGAGGGGAAGGAGGGTGGGTAATCCTGACTGCAGATGCATACCTATCGGACATCTACATTTATGGTAGGTACAAAACTGTACTATGTCCTTCAAGGATGCATCTGCAGTCCTAACATATAGGTAGAATACCATAGCCAAACTGGGGAAGGAGGCACTAAGATAATGATGGTGTAGTTAAGATCCCTTGCAAAACAGCAGTTGCAAAACCTGCTCGGGATCTGGAGTATAAAGGAAGATTATAATGCTTGGCAAATGTATGCACGGAGCTCCAAGTAGCAGCTTCTAAAATGTCTTTGGTAGCCACTCCTCGTAGGAAAGCTGTAGTTGTGGCTGTAGCTCTTGTGGAGTGAGGCCTGATATTTTCAGGAGTAGTCTTTCCATGAAAAGAGTAGCAGAATCTAATGCAATTTCCTATCCATTTTGAGATTGTCTGTTTTGAAATTGCTTTTCCTTGCACTCTTGTTGCATATGCTACCAGAAGCTGGTCAGTTTTTCTGCTGAGCTTAGTTCTGTCCAGATAGTAGTGCAATTGTCTGTGCACATCCAAGGTGTGTAGTAGTCTTTCCTTCCTGTTCTGTGGGTTGGGGAAGAATGTAGGTAAATGAATAGCCTGGTTCAATGATACCCTGGAGACCACCTTTGGCATAAAAGTAGGATTAGTTCTCAGAGACACTCTATCCTGATGGAAGATAAGGAAGGGCTGGACTGCCATTAATGCCTGTAACTCAGATACCCTTCTTGCTGAAGTGATTGCTAGCAGGAATGCAGTTTTCCAAGATAAGTACTGTAAGTCTGCTGTTGCTGCTGGTTCAAAAGGGGGAAGTGTTAATTTTTCCAGCACAAAGTTGAGATCCCATGCGGGTAGAGGTGGTTTCCTTGGAGGCTTTACGTTTTTGATTCCTCTCAAGAACTGCCTGAGTAGAGGATGAGAGAAGACAGGAGGATCCATGTTGTACTCTGCTGAAATTGCTGATGCATGAATCTTAATGGAGGAGTAGGACAGGCCATTGTGGAACAGTTCTGCTAAGTATTCCAGGATGTGTGCTATGTTTGCCAAAGAGACATTTTCTCCCTTTGCTGCACTCCAAATGAGGAATCTTTTCCATTTGGCTGAATATGTTTTCCTTGTGGAGGGTCTGCGAGCCTCCAGGATAATGTCTTTAACCCTCTGAGACAAATCTGGTTGATTTTGTTTCATGCAATATTCCAAGCAGTTAGCTGCAGTGTTTTCAAGTTTGGATGCAGGGGCTTGTAGTTGTTCTGTGTTAGAAGTAATGGGCATAGCGGTAGAGGCCATGAGCTTGCCCGAGACATGCTTCTCAGTAGCGGGTACCAATGTTGTCTTGGCCAGTCTGGAGCTATCAGGATTACCTTTGGCTGCTCCTCTCTGATCTTCAGTAGAACTTTGTACATCAAAGGAAGAGGTGGAAATGCATATGCTGTCAGGTTTTTCCAGCTGAAGGAGAGGGAGTCCACCCTCCAGGCAAGTGGGTGGTATACTCTTGAGCAGAATTTCTTCAATTGGTGATTGTGTGGGGAGGTGAACAGGTCTATCGCTGGCATTCCCCATTTCTTTGTTATGGTTTTGAAGATATCTGGATGCAGCATCCATTCGTGAGCATCCGTGGACGTGCTGCTTAAGGTGTCTGCTAGTGAATTTTCTTTTCCTGGTACAAATCTGGCCTGCAGTTGAATGTTGAGATTCAGGGCCAAATTCCACAGGTCCATTGCCATCCGGCATAGAGGGTATGAGTGTGTACCTCCCTGTTTGTTGATGTACCACATCACTGTGGTATTGTCCGTCCTTATCAGCAGGTGACCTTGTTGGAGGAATGGCCTGAATGCCTGGATTGCATGTTTCACTGCCAGCATCTCCTTTAGATTTATGTGTAGATTCAGCTGGGTTTTGGACCATAGGCCTTGTATACACCTGTCTTCCATGTGCGCCCCCCCAGCCTAGGTCTGAGGCGTCCGTGGTGATGGTCTGGCTTGGGTGTGGTTTGTGGAAAGGCAATCCTCTGTTTATCTGACAGGCCTGAGCCCACCACAGGAATTCTTTTTTCAGGCATGGAATAATTGGAATCTGGGCTTCTAGACTGTGCTTGTGTTGAGACCATACATTCCTTAGGTATCATTGCAACTTCCTCATATGCAGCCTGGCATGTGGGATCAATATTATGCAGGATGCCATGTAACCCAGGGCTTGCAGGACTTTCCTTGCAGTAAGCTGAGTTTGTGTTGTTAATGCCATGAAATAGACTGGTAGTTGCTTTTGTTTTTCCTCTGTGAGAAAAACCATCTGAGTTGTTGTATCCAGTTCTGCACCCAAAAATGTTATCCTTTGGGATGGTACTAGCCTTGACTTTTGAATGTTGACTGTGTATCCCAAGGCCTGCAGCAGTTGTATGACACTGGCCAAATCCTTTGATAATTTTGTCTTGTTGTCCGCTTGTATTAGGCAGTCATCCAGGTACGGGTAAATGTGAATTCCCTGAAGCCTGCAATGAGCAATTACTGATGCCAGGCATTTCGTGAATACTCTGGGCGCAGTAGATAAGCCAAAGGGCAATGCTGAGAATTGATAATGCTCTGATCCTGCAAGAAATCTGAGGTGTCTTCTGCAATCTGGTCGTATAGGGACGTGCAGGTATGCCTCCTTGAGATCTAGAGTCACCAGCCAAGACTCCTTGCCCAACATGGGAAGAAGTTGCTGGAGGGTCAGCATTTTGAATTTTGGAACAATGAGGTATGTGTTCAGTGCGGACAAGTCGAGGATAGGCCTCCATTGATTTTCTTTTCTTGGTACAAGGAATAGTCTGGAGTAAAATCCTTGGCCTTGTTCCATAGATGGTACCTTTTCTATTGCTCTCATCCTTAGTAAATTGATGATTTGTTTTAGAGCCTCTGTTTTTTGGCTTGGTGGAAGGTTTGGCATTCCTCTCTTTTTTGGTAGAGTGTGGAAGTGAAACCTGTAGCTTTTGTCTATTGTTTGTAAAGTCCATTTGTCTCCTGTAATGCAATGCCAGTTGTCTGAAAATAAGGCTAGCTTTCTGCCCAAGGGTGCTTCCAGTTGTTCCCTGGTAGGCGGAATCAGAGCCAAGTCATTGTGTCTGTCCTGTGGAAGTGGTTGTAGTCGTAGCTGTGGCAGCACTTCTCTGGTTGGCAGATTGCCACTGACGACCCCTGTAGGCACCCCTAGATTGACCTCTGCCTCTTGGGCATCTATTTCTGCCTCTCTGTGCTCCGGAGGTGTCTGGAAAGGACCAATTCTTCGAAGGCCAATTTCTGCTAAACCTCGGAGGTTGGACCTGCAAAAAATCCTTGACTGTTTGGACAGATTTTGCTTTTTCTTCCACTTTCTTTAGAACCTCCTGTGCAGGGGAGCCAAACAAACTTTGTTTCTCCATAGGAGCATCTAGGAGTTTTGACTTAACATGGTCTGGTAATGATTGGTCTTTCAACCAGGCATGCCTTCGAATTACTGTTCCAGTCATAGCTGATCTAAAAGAAGCCTCCAGTGCATCATAGCCACATTTTAAAAAATGATTACTGACCTGCTGAGAGTTATGTTCCAAATCCTGAAGGGACTTATGGTCTATAGGTTCAGGAGAGGACAGTTTTTTATTTAGCTGGTCTAACAGAAATTCCTGGTACTGAATCATGTGAAATTGACAGTTTACAGCCCTGGCCGAAAGAGTAGCAGATGTATAAACCTTTTTACCCCATCTCTCTAATGCTCTAGATTCCCTATCAGAGGGAAGAGGGTTTTTGGCAGAGGCAGCTGCAACACCTTTAGGGCCCTGAGAAATGGTTTCTGGGTCTGCAACATGAGCCTTATACAAGTAGTAGTGAGTGTCCGGGACCCTGTAATATCTGTCAGGTTTGGCAGGGGCCGGAGGAAGAGAATCAGGGGCAGTACTGGCATCATTATATGCATCATCCACAACTGATAGTACAGGGGGTATGGCTAAAGGCCTATGTTGCGGTAAATGTAAAAAGGTCCTTAGCCTTTTCCTTGAATCTGAAAAATCCTGGCCCTGCCATTGGAAATGTTCCCTCATAGAGTGCAGGGTTTCCCCAAAAGAAAATTCTTCAGGAGGGGAAGCAGAAGGAATGGAGTCTTCTGCATCAGAATCCTCATAAGGAGAATATGGGCCTTCCTGATGGTCAGAAATATCTGAGCCATCCGAGGAATAGTCTGTAGAGAGAGGTTCAGGGGGTTCAGTCCTAGGCCTCTTATCTGGAGGAGGTTGAGAGGCCCTGTCTGGGTGAGGTTGGGATCCCCTGATCAAAGAAATAAGATCCTCAGCCAGGCTGAGTATTTGGGAACTAGAGGAAGGCCTGTGAGAGGGAGCTTTTGTAGGCAAAATCTTAGAAATTTTGGCTGCCTTAGCCCTGGCAAAGGCCTTGATAGACATAGAGGCAGGGGGTCTAGCAGCCCCACGTGCAGGAGTAGAGATGTCTAAGGGAATAGTATCTGACAAATCCTGGGTGCCTGCTTCTGTAACAGTGATTTCTGTAGCCGATTCAGCCATGGCCTGTGTGGCCTCGGTTATTAGTGACCTGCTTTCGGCCGAAGGGAGAACCGAGGACTCGGTTTCAGCCGAAACCGAGACACTCGCGGTTGGCCTAACCGTGGTTTCAGCCGAAACCGCGGGCCACGAGTGTCGGTCCTTTTCCTTGCGCTTTTTAGCTAATTGTGTAGTCGGAGTCTCCGACGGCATTTTATATGCAAAAGCGGGACCAAAAAACTCTTTGGCAAACTCCGACCGACGTCTAAGCATCCGTCGGTTGAAGGAAGCACAGGCTAGACAAGCTGATACGTCGTGGTCTGGGCCTAAGCAAGGAAGGCAGTAAGAGTGGAAATCCTTATGAGGTATTTGTTTCCCACAATTTAAACAATTATTTACTTTGTCTGACATCGGCTGAGGCAAGAAAGAGTCCCCAACGGGGTACTTAGCTTTTTTAGAAGTCTTCGGTAGTAGAAATCTCTGGATCTGACCGACCGTCACTTGCGAACAGCTACTGCTTCGGGCACCACGCGGCAAGAAAGACTGAGGAAAATGGCGTCAGCTGATGCCTTTATACCCTAGCAGCTATGACGTCGGGTGAAGTGCGACATCAGCCGAGGCCAGACCCAGACTTTGGAATCCGGCCGACCGAAGGGCTGTCTGAGGCAGGACAACCCATATGTTAGGACTGCAGATGCATCCTTGAAGGACATCACCTTCTGTGCATACCTTTGAAGTTAGATTGGGATGCAGTGAAAGAAAATACCCTAACTCGTAATACTCTTCCATTATTTGTTGTTCTCAGGTACACACACACACACACACACACGCACACACACACGTATATATACCGCCTCACCCCCAATTCCAAATTATTGTCATATTCTGTAATAAACCTTTCATATCAGATTGTGGGGGATGTGAAAAAAATGAGCACTGTAATGTACTGCATGTATTTGCTCATATATAGTATGTTGCTCATAAAAAAGCCATATAATAATTCAATGGTGATCACATCTGGCCTTTGCATGATGATACTGCCTCCCTCCCCACATAAAGACACAGTCTCTGTACCTTTCTAATAATAGATTGGGATGGAAGTAAAACAAATGGCCACACTAATATATTTCAGTTTCTTGTATTCATTTCTACATAGCATCCATCCACACCCTTCCCACAAAAGGCAGCCGCCTATTGTATACTCTTCTCTTGTTATAACTGGATGAAAATGAAAGAACAAATCATCATAGGAATATATTCCACCTTTTCAGTATCAGACATGTACACACCATGCTTCCTGACACGTAACCCAATAAGCCACCTTCTGTGTACACCTCTGATGTTGGGTTGGGAAGAAAGTTAAAAAAAACTGTATCGTAATGTATATCAACTTGTAGCACTCAGTCATTTACACTGTCCACACCAAGCCTACTATGACCTTTTCCTTGACAAAAAAAAATATTTTCTTGTTTAACATTAATATCATTAAGGTACAACATGCTTCCTCACCCTTCCCACAAAAGACAGCCACCTACTATGTACTTCCCTGAAATTTGATTGTGGTAAAAAATGTAAGACAAATAACAGTAATATTCCAGCTCGATGCTGTCTGACATATTATACAAATCTTGTCTGTTCACCCCTACCCCCAAAAAACAGCCAGTATTTACTCCTGTGAAGTTAGAATTTTAGATACAGATGAAAATGAAAGAACAAAGTTTACTCTGGATATGTATGCAAATGGTCTTTTGTGATCAGTGACCTACTCTGGTTATAGCTGGCCTTAGGCATAGGCCAACTAGGCAGCCACCTAGGATGCCACTCTAGCAGGGGTGCTTTTCCAGTATTTGTTTGTTTGTTTTTGTAGTAAAGAAATTGTTTCTTTAAAATAAGTTGAATGAATGCAGGGAAAAAATGAAGAGTAAGACAAACTGCGAGAAAAAGGAAGAAAAAAGTAACCTGGATAGTGTAGGTAGACCAGGATGAGGGCACCAGGTGGTGTGGGGAGCGCTGTGGACACCTTTTGCCTAGGGCACCAGTTGACCAAAGGCCATCCCTGACTCTAGTAAACACACTAGATAACTTAATAAACACACAGCCATAGAAATGCATAACAGCACTGCTGTCAGATACAGCTGATACATTGCCCCCAACAAATTGAGTAATGATTTTCTATTGCTCAAATAAATAAACAACAGTAAGATCCAGCTTGCCCATTCACCTTTCTAATAAAGGGCCACCACCTACTGTGCTGTGTTCAGCTTTTTGTGACATCCCTCTGATGATTTCGATGAAAGGTGAAGAACCTATGCACCTATATGGAATAGACTTCACATACATGTCAAGCAGAGCACCTCGCTGACCCTCTTCAACAGAAATCTTGATGAGTGGATGGGTAATAGAAAGTTCACCCCCGGGATCACTTCAGTGGCTCTACTTGATAGAGGCACTGGGAACTAATGTTGGGCAGCATGATGCCAGGACACTTCTATAGCCTAGGCTTGTAAAGGCTCCAGGGCCATTAGCCTAGTACACACCTATGAACCTATGAACAGCAGCAAGAAGTCAATGCAGCTTTAAAAGCTGTAGAAGTAGTCTTGTAATTGCTGTATAGAAGGGTCATTTAGCTAGGGAATAAGTTGTTTGCTGTTTCATTGCACTTGAGGGTCCTATTTTGCTGTGCTTTTACATCAAGAGGACTAACGTCATCCATCTTGTAAAAAAAGGTGCTTGCCTTGTCTGTCTAAGCTGGGAAGCACTCCAGACGGAGCTCAAAGTATAGTCATTTATTGGCCAGATGGTCAGGAGTTGCATATCACTTTCATTCCTGCTTGTATAAATTAAGCACATTTACAGAGAGCTGCTCACTGCACAGCAGCAGTTAGCAGTGTACCATACAGACAAAAGTGCCTGGGCAGGCAAGTTTACCTATAAATACTAGGACTGTAACTTGCAATTGAGTAATGCATTGTGTGGAGTTAAGCTCATTGAAGCAAGCTTGCATATCAGATAGAACTAATAACAGATCCTAACACTATCTAATACAATATCCTTGCACTGTTCAACCCTAGTCCCTAACCCTAGAGACCACCCTAGGAGAACTCTGTAAAATCCAGTCCTCAAACTCAAATACCATACCAAAATATATGTCTGGAAAACATGCAGATGCAATTTCCAAATGTCTATATAGCCACGAGAGTAGATATGGGCATTCTAAGACAATGTAGCAGTTGTCTCATGTTCATAAACAACCTTTTAATCTTTAAAGAAGCCAACACGGTATTTGAGAGACATACATATACAATTTCTTTGGAGGCAAAAACCTTGCATACAAACAAGGTTATGAAGAAAACAAATACACACACACACACACACACACACACACACACACACACACACACACACACACATATGCATGCGCCGAGTGCACACACACACACACACACACACACACACACACACACACACACACACACACACACACACACATTCTCTCTACATGCACCACACAATGTCCACACACATAAACCATCTTATGGTGAGACACTAATAAGCAATCTCCCCAAACCTCAAAGACCTGCTAAGCCTACAAGCCAACAAAAAGCAATGCCTATCCTCAGCAATTTCTAAAGCATACACCAAAAGTAACACCAAACAGCACACATCAGCTTACACCCAATGGACCCCCAAAAGCAAATCCCATAAGGCAAGCAAACAATTTACCCAGGACTCTTGTCATGGGAGACTCTACTGTATGACACACACAGATGGTCCAATCACCAGACTGGCCAAGGAGAAGATTATGATCAGTTGCTTATCTGGATCCAAGGTTCACCAATTTACACATGCACTCGATTCTTTGCACTACAAATACCAGTTTGATTCTATCATAGTCCTTGTGAGTGTAAATGGCCCGAGACATACCTCTCTGGACTATATGAAGACAGATATTATGGACATCTCTGAGTATGCTTCTCAAACCAGTATGTGTCTTGCATTGAGCAGCATTCCACTTTCAGCAAGGATGATACCACAGTATAAAAAAATTGACTTTAACAATTGGCTTAGTTTCTGGTTTCAATCCAAGGGGATTCAATATCTATCAACTTGCACATGGTCAACAAAGCACTTTGTTTTACCATAGATGGTTGCACCTTTCTCTCCTGATCTTTCAGAGTTTGGCTAAAATGTTATCCACCCCTTATTGTCTGTTTTTAGGCATTGCCAAAGTGCCAAACCTAACAAAATAGCAAATAACCTAAAGATATTACTACTCAGTGCTAGGAGTCTTAACAAGAAACTCCATAACCTACAAGCTCTCCTCTCTCTGGAGAATATAGACAACTGTGCCATTACTGAGAGACATGGTTTAGAGCCACAGAAGGTACTCCAGCAGTGCAAGACTACAGTGTCTTCCACACATTTAGACCATCAGCTGCACAGAGAGGAAGTAAAGGTGGAGGTGTCTCAATCTACATTAACAGCAAGTATACCTCAAGATCAGTTAAACAGGATGATACCCAGGAATTCATCCACATGCAAATCACCTTAGCTAGAGCCCTTTACCACATCTTTGCACGCTGTAGATCACCATCTGTGTCACAAGAATCCCACAACTCTTATCCAGATCTCCTGGAGGCATTTTCTAGCCAACCAAACATTATTCATGGGAGACTTTATTAATTTTTATCTTAATAGACTGGTATAAATACACTGCATCCAACTTGCAGGCACAATGTTCCCTGGACTTTATTAACAAAATGCCCTTGATTGGTTAGTGCATATTTCAGCCAGAGGTTCAAGTATACTGAACCTAGTTATCACTAATATGGGAGGGTGCTAACCACCCCCACACCCCTTGTCATGTCTTCACTGGTGAGGTTGGATTACAAAGCTGTCTCATTTGAAATAGAAATCAGCTTGGAAAACCCAAGAAAACCTGTTAAAGTTAGGAACTATTCTAAAGCAAACTACATAAATATTAAGTGACAGGTTATCAAAATTCAATGCCCCACCTAACCCAGGGTTCAGAACAGCCTATGCAGAATTATGCATAGAAACACTGTACAAAAATGTATATGGTTGCATAAATGCTGCTGTACCTATCAGAAATAGGCCTAACATAAACCACAATGTTGGAATCTAGGGTATATAACAAAAGGAAAAAGTCATGGCCAAAGTCAGAAAAAACAATGTTCATAATGATAATAACTCATTAATTAAATTAAACAAGAAGCTAAAAGGACTAATTAAATCCAATAAGGCCAATTACAAGGTCAAGATAGCTTCTCAGGCTAAAGACAACCACAATGTTTTCTACAGCTATGTCCAAAACCTCAAATGTAACATACAACAGTGTGCAGAAATGGCAATAAATGTTTCAACCTTCACCGAGCAGAGTGACATAGGGAGTCTGCTGGCCAACAAATTCAGCTCAAACTTCACCCCAACTCCCCCACCACTCCACATGAAATCCCTGCCAAAATAACTCCTCCTCCCAACTATCAGCAGGGAGCAGGTCATAGTGGCTTACTCTAATGCTCAAAACACAGCCTTAATGAGGTCCAACAATATCCCAGGTTGCCTTCTAAATAGCCTGAAACAGGACCACTTAGGTAACTTTTCAAAGTGAATTTTCGTCTTCTGTAAAGTACAAACTTGCCGTTTTAAAAGTACTGTATTTTCATTTTTTCTGTTTCCTAATTGTGTGTTTCTGAACAGTGTGCTGTGTGTTTTCATTTTTCTGCTTCCTAACTGTGTGTATCTGAACAGTGTGCTGTGTGCCTCTCTGCAGTTATTTTGCTATAAGAGGGGGTGCTGGTATCACTTCTTTGTTATCTGATATTTAATAGCCTAGAGGGATTCCTCTGTACTTTAAGTGCTAGCCACAAAGTTTGAGAAATCATTTCATGCTCAGCTCCTGAGAGACTTGCTTGGCCACAAACATCTGCATTACAAGCTGAAGCTAAGTGAAACCTGCAGTACTGAATTTTAGTCTTCTGTTAAGTACAAACTTGCAGTTTTAAAAGTACTGTATTTTCATTTTTTCTGTTTCCTAATTGTGTATTTCTGAACAGTGTTCTGTGTGTCTCCCTGCAGTTATTTTGCTATAAGAGGGGGTGTTGGTATCACTTCTTTGATATCTGATATTTAATAGCCTAGAGGGATTTCTCCGTACTTTAGTGTTAGCCACAAAGTTTGAGAAATCGTTATATGCTCAGCTCCTGAGAGACTTGCTTGGCTACAAACATCTGCATTACAAGCTGAAGCTAAGTGGAACTTGCAGTAGTGAATTTTAGTCTTCTGTTAAGTACAAACTTGTGGTTTTAAAAGTACTGTATTTTCATTTTTTCTGTTTCCTAATTGTGTGTTTCTGAACAGTGTGCTGTGTGTCTCTCTGCAGTTAGTTCCCCACCCTCCCTCCATGTTGATGTGTTGGTGGCTCTGGAATTGCCCGCCCCTCCTGTAAGTCTGTATTAGAACACTCCTCCTAGGTCCATCTGATTTGCTCACTTAACTGAGTACAGTTAGATCATATTCTGAGTCTAGTGTTCACTCTATTTAATACAGACAGAATATTTGAGAAGGCCAGCCCACTTAGGTTCTTCCTTCCTCTCTTCTTGCACTTAAAAAAAAGAAAAAAAACATGTGTTTGCACTTTGTTCATTTGCTTTTACTGTATTTGTGTTTCCTCCTACTTTATTTTGCTTTTCTTAAAAGTACTCAATTTTATTTATTCTGCTGTATTTATTATTAATTGGTCATAGCCTGATTAAATTGTAACTGTTATTCTAAGTCTTTTGGTTTAAGCACTTGGGCTTCATACAGGCTGTTTTACATTAAGAAGGTTTGTGGTATGCACTGTTGTGGCAGGACAGGTAGCTTACATCCATCTAAGCTGGGAATTGCTGATTGAAGGCCCAGTGTCTGCTATTCTAATAGTGTATTAGTTCTGGCTTAAGCACTTGAGCTTCAGGCCAGTTATTCTGCATTAAGAAGGTTTGTGGTCTGCAGTCTTGTGGGAGCAGAGGCTGGATTCTGCCCTTCTGAGCTGGGAATTTCTGGTCACAGGCTTATTGTGACTGCTTATTTGAACTGTTTCTTTCTGAAATTGGTGCACCTTGTTGCTGTAGCATAGACCAGATTCAGGCCTGCTGAATCTAGCTTTGTTTATATAACTTGAGCACTGATCCAGGCCATCTTTTTTTGGAGAAAGTTCCCCTGCACCATAGTAAGCAGGGTGTGGAGTTAGAACTTGTCTGATTGAAGACTGCTGGAACAGGGCTCAGTTTTGAGTTTTTTTCTGGTTAATTGGGTAACATGTTTAAATCATTCTGTTCATTTTCTATTGCTTTATGTGTATATATACATATATATATATATATATATATATATATATATATATATATATATATATATATATATATATATATGTATATATAAATATATATACATATATATATATAAATTGCACTTTATTCATCTGCTTTTACTGTACTTGTGTTTCTTCCTACTTTATTACTGGGGGCATTGACTACAACTCTGATCTGTGATATATAACAATAAGTATCCTTTTCTGTGCTTTTAAACTGTTTTTTTGGGTGTATCTGCTTTATTTTCTGGAAAAATATATAAATATATATATATATATATATATATATATATATATATGTGTGTGTGTGTGTATATACACTTGTTTCCCATCTTTCTAAGCTAGTATAGTCCAGTTTCAGGTTAGTGCTGAATTCAGGGCTGTGTTACAAATCTCTGTGTTTGCCCATACCTTACTTGGATAGAAGGAAGTTTCTCAGTTCACCTGTGAGAGAGGGGAGCTTTGAGGAGACTATCTGTCCCTGGAGGAGTGGTTTTAGCTCAGAAATTAGTAGTTTACTGGCCATTTTGAGCTAATTTCTATCTCTTTCATTTCCCTGCTATAAATAACGTATTTGCCCAATTTTGCGTGCCAGGCAGCGCTGGTTAGCTAGGGTAAAACTATTCCAGGCTCCACAAACTCTCCTCTTCAATTTTTCCCTTGGAACTAGACAAACTTTCAACTTAAGCACTTAAGCCATTCATTTCTCAGCCCGGCGCTTGTTCAAAACTTATAGAAAGCACTTATAAACCCTAGCACTAAACCTTCCTGTACTGTACAGAAGGACAAGGCTCTCTATTCGACCTCACCAGCCATCCAGTAAAACAGTTCACTGTACCTATCCAGGCATGTCCAAAAAGCAGTTTCAGGTGTACTCTCCAGTCCAACTGGTGAATCTGGGCGTTTTGAGGCAATGTTACAACTGCCTCATGTACACAGACAACCCCCTCCTCCTACCACCAAACACTAATACATGCGAGAGATGCAGTTATACAGCCAAACTAGAGGCTAAGCTCTCTCAACCCAAGACTGGATCAGACAGTCAAGAGGAGAAGGGAAATACTTGCGTCACACCACCAGTCTTACACAGACCCATTAAACCAGTACCGGCAAAAAACACACATAAATACATGAAAACATACTTGGAGGCTCTAAATAAAAATCTGCAAAATCAACAGAAACCTCCAAAGCAAACATCCAAGCAACCTCCACCCCCCAACACAAACCATGGAACACATACTTCACAAAACCAGTGTGCCATGCAAGCACAGCCCTTAAGGCAAAATAACATACTCAACATACTTGTAATAGGTGACTCTATAGTCAGGCACACTGATGTCCCACTCATTAGGCTGCATAAGGAAAAGGTTACTGTTAGCTGCCTGTCGGTGCCAGGATCCACCACATAACACAAGCACTCGGGTCACTCCACAAGGCTCAAAAGAGAAACCCACCGTCGTAAATAGAGCAAGTAACAAAAAACTGAGAGTAATGCTACTCAATGCCAGAAGTCTAAACCTCAAAATGCACGCACTCGAGGCACTCCTCAGTGTGGAGAAAATCGATATATGTACAGTAACAGAAACCTGAATTAAGGCTCCAGAGAGCACCGCAGCACTACCAGGCTACAACTCATACCATACATTTCAGCCACAGAACCCAAACTGAAATACAAAAGGTGGGGACGTATCCATATTCATCAAGGATACCCACACCTCCAGGTTAGTGGCACAGCACGATGCTTCAGAGATCATCCACATGCAACTAACAATGGGCAAAACTGCAATTCAAATTGTAGCTTCTACAGATCACCCACCATGTCCCAGGACCCCCATTCTGCATTTCTGGAAACAGTGGAAAACATAAAGGTCCTACCAAACACCCTAATATTGGGTGATTTCAATTACCCAAACATTAACTGGGAGAACTACTCAAGTACTACCTCCCTTGCCCAACTTTTCCTAGAATTTATAAACTCAAACACCCTGGTTCAACTAGTCAACACTCCCAATAGAGGTGACAACATATTGACCTTGGTCAACACCAACATGGGCGACTGGTGTTCCACACCAGAGGTCAACCCCTCGCTGGTTAGATCTGACCATAAACAAATCACTTTGGATAACCATATTCCACCCCCACCCCTGGACAAGAAAGCCACCGTGAAAAACTTTTCAAAAGCAAACTTCACGTTACTTAACTCATTAACCCCGACTACCATCTCCTAGCACCTCTGTGGTTACAACCAAGCACACTAGGAGATGTGTGGAATTCTCTGCCTTTACCCCCGAGTGCCTTGTACAGGCGCAATTTACTTTCTGATTTTATTTCAGATTCATGTTGTGAAAACTGAGTTGAAAAAGTAACTGAACTTTGTCAGTCACCTTCTCAACTTAGCTTTCACATTGCAGTAACCACGTTTACATTTAATATTTGTGAGTAAATCGGCTTTTTTCACAGTAAGCCGATTCTGCCTGGATTCCATGAAGCAAGTGGTGGCAGCCAGTCAGCCACCACTTGCATAACACCTCCACCCCCAGACATGTTGCCATTGTTCTTTTAGGAATAAATACAGGAGTCCAGCATCTAATATCCACTTTTTGTTCCTAGCAATTGAATAATCGACTTCTGTTGCTGCAGGATCCCTCCAGTTCCTATATCTGCTCTTCGGAGAGGTCCATGAACTATTCCAGCTGAACTGACTTGTTTTATCTTCTGGTGAGTTAGTGATTTATTTTTTAATCTTTGCAGCAGGCAATTATTTGAAACATTATATAATATGTAGGGGAAACATTTTGTCAAGCATCTACACTATTGTGTTTAATCCTCTGCAGCATCTCTAGTTTACCATCATTTGCATGATGTGTGTTGGCAAGGAACAAATGCACTTATCACTGCTTGCAGTTCTGAGTCAAACTCTTAAACGTAGACACCAATATTATGTTGCATGCAAATCCACTATCAAACTTTTGTAACTGTCATTAGTTTGCAAGGGGGAGTGGGTAGAGGTGAGAGAACTGCATCTGGCCTTTCCAATGACATTTTACCTTACCTGTTGTATCTTCCGGTGAGTTTGTGTTTTTTTTTTTTTTTTTTTTAATCTTTGTGGCAGGCAAGGATTTTTAAAAGTTAATCTTATATATGATAACATTCTGTCGAGCATTCACATTATACATCTGTAGCATCTGTGCTTCAGCTTAATTGTTTCCGTGATGTGTGACCAACGTGCTTATCACACTGCTTGTGGATTATTCCTGTGTGAGAAAAGCCATTTTTTCTGGTGTGTCTTTTCATACGCCTGGATCAAAATGGGCTCAATGCAAATAAGGTGCAGCAAGTTGAAAGATTGCAAAAAATGACTAAGCATTGAAACTGTCCTCCAAAAAAACAGTTTGCACTGTGTGAGAAAAAAATATTTAAGAGTGGATATTAGTCAAGAACATATGTTAGTGCTTACAATGTATAATCGCTACAAAACAGAATAGACGAGCATACTTTTTCCACGAGGGGGTTCTTTTACATAAACAATCAGTGCTGCAAATTAAGTTTCAATCAGTAATAATCACTGTCAAAACATTCAGAATTCAAGTTTTACAACTTGGGAAATACTGGAATGCTAAGTTAATAAAGTCATATGTAGGTATAAACACTCTGCCTTTTCTGCCTTTTTATATGTTTCATCTATTTGAAGGTCTAGGGTGACACTGAAGTCCCCTCCAATCAACAGAATTGTGCTTCATTGAAAATTATCTTCCAGTGAAAACATCTTCTACCTCAACAGACCTGAGTCAAGAGTAATAGAAATACAAGAGTCATGTTCCAACTTATATTAATGCTGTATGTAGAGGGTTGTACCTGTTATAAGTAGAAATTCCTGGTATAGAAGAAGTAAACAGGGTGGTTCTTCCTTTATCATTGCCCAAGGGAATAGTCAAGCCCTCCATATTGTTTGCGCCCCCCTTATTTCACTTCCCTGTATGTGATTTGCTAGGGGATACCATGTTTAACCTTTCCATTCTTCTTTCATCCCTTAGATTATTATCCATTTTCCCAGACTCTTTCTCCATTGGTTTGGAAGCATGTTGCATTAAATGATCATTCCAATAGGTCTGAACTTCTTTCAGGTTTAGAACATTCAAAGTGTTGCCATCTAAGTTAATGTACAAAACAGCTAAAAACTTTAGATGGCATTTCCTTCCAGTCTCTTTCACCATTCTGATGACAGCAGCCATTGATTTATGCTTCAGGAAAAGAGCTTTGCTGTAGTCGGGGACAGCTCTCACACTTTTCTCTGCAAGTCAAACTTCAAAACCCAGGTCTCAGGCTTTACAAAGTACAAATCCTTGATCATTATAATCCAGAAAAAAAGAGGAATCATAGGCCTAGGAACGTTTTTGGGAGGATTATTGTCATTATCCTGTGGACCCTTTCCAAGACCAGGGGATGGAGTAATTGCAGTGCCTCTTGGTTAATTGTTTCATGAAGGTCAGCAGGTCACTATCTTCTTTTCCCTCTGATATTCCAGTAAAATGCAGGTTGTTCTCATGACTGCAGTTCTCCACGTCATCTAGTTTACATTCCAAAACTAAGGATTTATTTTGTAGTTCCATTATTAGGGTACTGTGGAATTTTAAGTTTGTTTTTGGCTGATAACTCCTTGCCCTGCTATGCAATTGCTGCAGCAATGACTTGGGCATACTACTGCAGGGGTCACGTGGCAAATGTTTAGTTTTGGTGCTTGTACATACTTGGACATAGTACTGAAGGGGTCTCGTGGCAACTGTTTCCTTTTGGTTCTTGTGCATACATGGACATACTACTTAAGGGGTCACGTGTCAAATGTTTCATTTTGGTGCTTGTACATACTTGGACATAGTACTGAAGGGGTCTTGTAGCAACTGTTTCCTTTTGGTTCTTGTGCATACATGGACATACTACTTAAGGGGTCACGTGGCAAATGTTTCATTTTGGTGCTTGTGCATACTTGACAGGACTAATTTTGTAAATTCCTCTCAGTTTATTTTTGTGATATCAGCAAGTATTTATTTATTTTTTTTTTACAGGGAAAATTAAGGAAAATGTGGTTTATGTATGGTAAATAGCAGCTAACATATCCGGAGGTGTTTCATTCTTGTTCTTGTGGATACTTAGACATACTACTTAAGGGGTCACATTGCAAATGTTTCGTTTTGGTGCTTGTTCACATGGCAAATGTCTCATTTTAGAGCTTGTGTATACTCGGATATACTAATGAAGGGGTCATGTGGGGAATGCTTCATTTTGGTTCTTGTTCATAATGCAAGAAAATATTATTAAAAATAAACTAAAAAAGAAATTCTGCTTTACTACGTCACATTCTTTTTAATGAAAAAAACATAAATAAATAATTATAGTAGCTAGCTAAAAGTAATCCCATTCAAGCCCTTCTGTAGCTCTTTCCTATAATGCAACAGCCTTATTTTCCATTTCTTAGATGGTGGCTGGGGTGCCCTGTGTGTGGAGTCTACATGCCCTCCCTGTGGTCGTGTGGGTTTTCTCTGGGTGCTCCAATTACCTATCACATCCCAAAGACATGCTGTAGATGGAGTGGATGCTCTAGATTGGCCTTAGGTGCGAGTGTGTGTGTGCCTTCTGTGGAAGGTTGGGCACTGGGCTGGCAAATCAGCACTGTAAAACTCCACTGCCAATCGTTCTGTGGACTGTTGTTCTGCTGTGGCGACCCCTAACCGGAATAAGCTGAAAGGAGATATTGATGATCCTGAGGAAATGATTGCATGAGGTTATCTAGCTAGTTTTTGTCAAATTAAGAAAAAAAATAAAAAAATAAACCCAGGGTTTTAGAAAGGCTAATAGGAAGTCTTATGTCAGAATGTTTCCACATCCCATTCAGAGACTGGTGTACTGCAGGGGTTTTCATCTCACAGGGGGCTTCACCACAGAGATCACTCTTGGGGATAAAGATACATGCTGATACCATAGTCCAAGAGATTGGCTAATATTAATATTAATCAGCTATGTACTCCCCCAAGAAGCTTGTGGCCAGGATTCTGGCAGACGATTATAAAAATGCTGCATTTTATTATCTTTGCTGGATTTATTTAGCTCTGTTACTTTATTCAGAGTAGTTTCTTGTAACCTGATCACAGTTATGTTACTATCTGCAGTATTTTGAAAGTGTTGCTCAGACCAGAAATCATTGTATGCATTAGTAGGCCAACATGCATGACTACAGATAAGGATTTTTATATAATACATTTTAATGAATTTTTACAGTACAGATGGATACTGTCCTATTTATACCACAATCAAGGTTTAAGTCTTTAGAATGGGTAATTGTGATGCTGTGATTTTTGTGCATCTGTCAGAAGTTATGACGTGTTCTTTTACTGATGAACCTCTGTCGATGTTTCACTTGTTGGATATGCCTGGTTATAGGGGGCATTGTACTTGCTTGGTTTGAAGAATGCTGAATAAGGTGGAACATTGACTTCCTTGAAACGAGATACCTTACCTTTGTTTGTGCATTGCAAAACATAGAATGATTTCCTCACTAGTGTAGATATGTGATGGTCAAAGGCTAGATTAATGTCTGTTTGATGTGCCATGAGTCCTACACAACCACCTTTAGTCCCTGTCTGTATAGTAGCTGGTCAAACGTAACTAAAAGGTACAGTATAGAAAGTAAACCTGATTTGATCATTACTTTCTTTATTTCCTTGACTCCATAAAGCTTTTGCATGTAGAGTCTTTGGTAGCTTACATATTTTTTACTTATTTATAATTCTTTACATCTGAATGTTGCCATTGCTCAACCAGATATTTTGGACAATATTTCTGTCGTTTGTACTTCTGTGTTATTGTAACAAGAGGGGTGGTTAGGTGACAGCATGAATTACTACTTTTTGGATTAATATGTAGACAGATCAGCCAAATAAGTTTGAATTTTTTTGCTTGGCTTATTTCTGATTATACTCAGTAGTTGCCGGCTTGAGATAAAGGGTATTATTTGCTTGTGAAGGGAGTGTATGTGTAATGTACAATACCTGTAAGTACTGATGGCTTTGGTGCACTGGCTGGACATTGGGCTATCTTTGTGAGGAGATCCCTTAGGTTATGAATACTACAGTAGTGAAGAGACGGACATCTACTGTTATGCTAACATCTAACACAACTGTACTTTCTGTGGTGCCATGGCCTAATTCTCTTGGTAAGAATATCTCTTTGTGTCTCCCTTGGGAAGTGTTCACTGACATAATGAGTCTAACCAATTGCTTGGGAAGTGAAGTGCACATCAGAGTACTTGACCAGAGCATTTTCCGCTGTACACAAACAATTGTAATATGACTCATTCCTCAATGCTTGGTATCTTGCTAACATATAGGTGGGAGGAAGGGCTCAGTAATAACTGTTTTACTATTTTTACTGATTAAGTGAATCACAGTGTCCTTGTCCTAACACATTATAATGACTCTGTGTAACATAACAGCTGCAGAAGGTAATATAATGAATGCCTACTCAATAGGCAATTATCACCTGTGTCTGTGCATGCATAACTTTGCAAGCCATTAGCACAGTGCAGTTACAATATAGCACTGAGTCATTATCACTTTTCAGGCAAAACTGTCAGCAGCTGTCACTGTTATTCACATAACTAGAAGTCGTTATCAAATTGATCAATGCACAACTCAGATTTGGCTGTTTCTCCTCTTGCAGTCATTGCAATACACCCCCCTTCCACACCACTTTCATGGCGTGAGGAGAGCTATGCAGGATTGCTAACATGCAGCTTGTGAAAAGAATGGAAAACACCCATGATCAAGTTGGACCACTATAGTATGTATGTAGGTGAGGATAGTAAATGTATGAATGTCAGGGCAGCAATTAGTGAGTTACTTCAGTCCCTCATCCCTTAGGTCCATTGCTGAATGGGCACATGTAAAGAGAAAAGGCAGAGGTAAGGCAGACTGCTGACACTGAAGGAGGTCATGAGACCATAGTGGTATCAGCAGTCTGAGTGGGCAGCCAGCACAGCTATGGGACACTACAGATAACCAACATCTGGAGCCCCATGCCTGTCCTTGGCATATTAGTGGAGTGGCGGTCCTTACCCTGCTTTTTCTCTTTACATGTGCCCTTTCTGTGCCCCCTTGTCAGTCATTGTGTGTAATTTGGTGTTTTCACGGATGGTAGGTTTGTACCTCTGTAGCGTCATCACCACATATGTACCTAATACAAAGAATACTGCCCCTGTGGATAGGATGGAAGATTTGGATGGGCTAACCAGGTAAAGCATATGATATACATATATATGTAGTCTTCCAATACATCTGTCAAATATCGGTAGTAATCTGTTTGCATTTTCTTTCCTTTGCAGGTTTGTCCACCTTCTCACACTAACATGGCTTCACGAGCAGGAGAACGATAAGTGAGAGTCTGAGTATGTGGCCATTCCTATATTCATTGGGCTGCCAGCCATGCCTCCGAAACTGAAAACCGGTACAACTTGGGCTTCCCTACATCCAATGTGAAGGTATACTGGATTGCAAGAAGAGGTATGCATTGAGTGGACTACTGCAGTTGTTGGAAGAGAACTTTCCATCTACCCTGAGCCTGACATTCTTGTGCTGCACATTGGAGGGAATGATGTCATCAGTCAACCACTTGGAAGGCTACAGTTTCAAATCACAGAAATTTTTGAAGACCTGAAGTCTTGGTGGCCACGTTGTCATTTTGTGTGGTCTGATATAATTCCTCGACAGATATGGAAACAGAAAACAGTCAATGGACAGCTCACAAGGCCAAACGTTTACAGGATGGGTTCGTGCATGGCTTGATGCACAAGGTCAGTGGATCTACAATCTGCCATGACAGCATCACCCGCGGAAGATGTTCACCTGTTCAGAAGGGATGGCGTTCACCTAACTGAGGAGGGCATTGCCTTGTTCTTGACCAACCTCCACAATGGTGTGAGGTGAGCTATGCAGGATTGCTAACATGCAGCTTGTGAGAAGAATGGAAAACACCCATGATCAAGTAGGACCAGTATAATAAGTAAAACACTATTATGAAATGCGTTGTGTAAAATATATTTCTCTGAGTTTGGCAAATAACTTTGGTAAGGAGCTGGTGAGGATGCTGAGAAAGAACAACTGTTTCAGGAGAGTGCTACCACGTACAATCTAATATGTCAGTGACCATCCTGCAATACTTCTTTTTTTAGTCTGCTTTTATCAGGCATGTGTAGAGTTTAGATGACAAGAAGGGCTTACTAATACAGAAATTGATCCCTTAGGTCGATTGCTGAATGGACACATAAAGAGAAAAGGCATAGGTAAGGCAGACTGCTGACACTGAAGGCAGCCATGAGATGGCAGTGTTATCGGCTGTCTGAATGCATAGCCGGCACAGTTATCAGACAGATGAGATGGCCTTGCCTGCCACTGTCCTATGCCTGTCCTGGGTTCATTAGTGGAGTGGCGGTCCTTACCTTGCTTTTTCTCTTTACATGTACCCATTCAGCAGTATGTTGGCTACACCAAGAATGTGTATATGTACAATCATATGTGTCTACATGGTAAAACAACTGCTTCTGAATGCTGTACACATGTACATATATCAGTTTTGCTAGGACTTAGGTTATGGAAATTATGATTTTTTCATATTTTGGCAAATAAATTTGCAAGGGAGCATGTCAGTGTGCCAAGTAATACCTAATTTTGAAAACAGTATTGATAGTTCTAACATGGGAAAAGAATGGTGCCTGTATGTTGTTCTCATATGCAGATATCAAAGTTTCTTTCGGACATAGATTATGGAAATTATGATTTTTTTTCATATTTTGGTAAATGACTTTGCAAGGGAGCATATGAATGTGCCACATAATACCTTATTTTGAAGACAGTGTTGCTGGTTCCAACATGGTATAAGAATTGTGCCTGTATGTTGGACACATGCAGATATCAAAGTTTGTTTCAGACTTAGGTTATGGAAATTATGATTTTTTTTCATATTTCGGTAAATAACTTTGCAAGGGAGCATGTCAGTGTGCCAAGTAATACCTAATTTTGAAGACAGTGTTACTCCTTACAACATGGTAAAATAACTGTGTCTGTGCACTGTACACATGTACAGATATCACGGTTTGATTAGTTTTGTACGATTACGAAAATTATGCAATTACAATACTTCTCATTATTATGCCCATATCTTTGCAAGGGAGCATGGTGATCACACAAATTATGCATCATTTTGAAGCTGACATTCAGATGCACAACTTCTGCACTGATATGTAGGGTCTGTCTATTACAGGTGATGAGATATTATGCTTTGTTTATTTATCAATTATGAGAAATAATATAATATATTAATCATATTTTTGTGAATATCTCAAGAAAGGAGCATCACACAGTAATGGTTAAGGCATCATTTTAAAGCTGACATTCATACTAACAAATTAAATTCAAATTGTATGGGTCTGCATGGTACATTGACCAATATATTGTGCTTTGCTTTCCCAAAAAGGTAAAAAATATGCACAATATCAGCATTCCTTGCCAAATATTTAATAATGACTTTTGATATGCACTAAAAACATTTACACAGTTGGAAAGGTCAGTGTCTGCTGAACAACTTTTGCATTTACATTTTTAGTCTAGCTCTTATAGTTAAATAGTTATGAACATTTGTTTTCTGTATGGTATTAGAAATGGATTTTCTGAAAATGAGCTAAGGCTGCACTGTTGTTCTTATGGTGGAATTAAGCAGGCAGCTTTTTCAGAGCTGCTCTGCAGTGAATGAGTTAAGACCGAGGTGGAACGTTTTAAAGCCCCCATGCTGAAGGATAACACTGTCCAAGCTGCAAAATCCTTTACTAATGCATTCTACGGGCAGCCACAAGAATGCATGGATCGTGCCATCCCAAGCAAAATCCAGACTCACTCCTCCAAGAAAAGGAAACCAGTCTGGTGGACTCCTGCCATAAACAAGCTACACAATAGAAGGAGGAAACTAGCACAGAAAAGAGTAAAATCCCAAGAAGGGAAGACATCTCTGATCAGTATCAGCAAGAAACTACGATCCCTCATAAAATCATCCAAGGCGAGCTTTGAAAGAAAAATTGCCAAGGACACACAGAGACAGAACACAAGAAGTCAGGATTGATGAGACTACCTTAAACAGGAGGCAAGTCACCAGAGGAGTACCACAGGGATCCATGCTTCCCTGTCCTGTTTGGCTCTTACTTCTCAGAGGTGAAGGCTAACATCAAGGGCTTCTGGCTCACTAAGTACAAAGACTTACTGCGGGTTGGAAGCTATCATAAATTCCCCCATAACACTAGCATTCATCAAGAGGGTCTAATGCAGACAAATGATTGGTGCCAAAATCACATATTAAAACTTATTGCAAAGAAGGTTGCAAAGAACTGTATTATACTGCCTTTTAGGAAAATACCACCCAGGCAAATTACTCCACTGATAAAACACCCCTAAGAGTTGACCTGATAGTTAGAGACATGGGAACATATGTAGACAGTAATTTGGCCTTTGAGCAACACATAACCAAGGTAGTAAAAACAAATCATTCTATATTGCCCAACTTATAAGTAATAGTATGGCATCTAAGTCTAAAGAAGTTATAATACCAATCTACTCATCCCTTATCAGACCCGTCATTGAGTATAATGTCCCCTTAGGTATGTACCTGACTAGGCATATGCAACAGTTGGAATGCCCACAGATGTTCATCACCAAGGGAATCCAGGATATTCACACATTGTCCTGTACAGATCACCTTAGAGTCCTGTCTCTTTACTTGATCTCCTACAGGTTGCTGAGAGGTGATTTGTGCTTGGCATATAGGGCATCCTTAGATCCAGCCCCGATGGAGCTTTTGCACATCCACAAATAAATAGCAGCATCAGAAACACTAGATCCAGAGATTTGAACTTTGCTTGTAACATAAACAGAACATGCAGGTGAGACAAATATGTCTCTCAAAGAATCCTCATTCCCTGGAATAGGCTCCCGATACCTGTGAAGCAGAGCCAAACATAACCTTTACCATTGGATGGGAAATTCTAAATTCATCCCCAGGCTGGCACTGATGACTCTTTTAGATAGAGGCCAACAGTAAACATTCCCTAACAAACATTGGATGGGTAATCATAAATTCATACCCAGGATGGTTCCCATGTCTCTTACAGACAGAGGACAACAATAAGCATTTCTTAACTCACATACCCCCTATAACTTTTTAGAAACTTCCTATTTAATGTACCCCTCCCAACAGGTATCCCCATCCAATTAAGACTCATTTGTTACAAGGGGACACAGTTGGGTTGGGTTGCATGGCTAGGCTTATAAAGGCCCTAGTGGTTGTTAGTCTAAATTATACCTATGAACTTATGAACCTATGAGACGTCAAACTGCCATACTTCTTTTTTATGTGTAACAACATTTAATGTATTACAGCTTTTTATGATGTCAAAGACACGCTTCACTTCTGTACACAGTTTATGTAACACTAAGTGTATTAAAGCTTTCAAAGGTGTGAAACACTTTGCAGTTTTTTTTTTTTTTTCTTATTAGTAGAACATGAGGGCAACAAATATCTATATACTACAAAGAACTATGATTGGATGCCTCCAATTCACTTATGTGTTCTCAAGATGAAATTCAAGATTTACCTTTCAAACTTTGCTTTGCTCCACTCTTGAAGTGAAATTTTTCCACCCATGCCTCAAACACATGAAAATATGGAAGACCTCTATTTTATACTAATATAGAATAATACAGGTTTGAGGAACTGGGCTTAGTGTTAGTATCATATTGGTTTACAGTTGGAGATTCAGTAGAATAGGAGCCTGTAGTGCATTGATGTGTTCACTGTAAATGAATGGAATGATTAGTGGTGGAGGCTGGGATGCATTTTTGTTTGTTACTTGGTGTAATGTTATTGGATGGGTGGGTAGGTGAGTGGAACTATGACATCAGAGGAAATGATGTGGAAGTGGTTGGGAATGGGGTTAGGTAATGGACAGAAGCACAGTTGAATGGAGTGAGGACAATATGGCCTTATAAGCTCTCAGCAAACTCTGAAAAATCATCAGTAAAGTAACTATTACAAGGTAAGATTTTTGACTAGGGGAAACTTTGTGTATGCTATTCTGCATTTGTTTCCCCTAGCCTGAATAGCCAAAGCAGTGTGTTAATGAAGGACAGTGGCAGTAAAAGAGTGGGCATACAGAGGGGACTATAGTGCAGGAGATGTAGACATGGCAGGCAAGTGCAGATACAATCAAACAACGGCAAAAGTAGACTACCTGTAATGAAGCCACAAAAAGAAGATGAAAGCTAGTATGTGATGAGGGACAACTACAGTGGATATAAAAAGTGTGCACACCTCTGTTAAAATGCCAGGTTTTTCTGATATAAAAAATGAGACCACAATAAATAATTTTAAAACTTTTCCCATCTTTAATGTGACCCATAACCTGTACGGGAAAAAAAATATAAAAAATAAAAAACATACAATAAGCTGTTTGTACCAGCTTATTGTACATTTTTTATTTTTTATATTTTCCCCCTATCAGATTTGTTTGTTTTTCAATTGAATTGTACAGGTTATAGGTCACATTAAAGGTGGGAAAAGTTTTGAAATGATTTATTGTGGACTAAATTTTTTTATATCACAAAACCCTGGCATTTTAACAGGAGTGTGTAAACTTTTTTTATATCCACTGTACATTCATATCCTTGACTACCTGACTGATGAGTCCCTCAGTCTTCAGCTACAGGAGTAGTGAGCTACTAGTACACTTAGACAACTACAGAAACTTCATTTACATGGACTAAAATCGCTAGTATAATTGATGATTACAATAAAACTGAAGCTGCATTGTTTACCCAATACAGTGAGATCAGTAGGCTCTGTGGCCTCCTTATTGAAGGGGTAGTGGAGTGTAGATCATTCAGCCTTTTATTGAAATGAATAACATGTTAGGCTTGAGTAAAGTAAAAGGACAAAATACTAAAAAGAGTACAAAAACCCTGATAGCTGCAGCTGCAATGGTACAGGCAAAAATGGATGTCTGCTGTGCCTTTCAGTACTTTGCTATCATCTGTCCATTGACAGAAACTGTGTATGGAGACCTAGGAACCCCCTCCAAAAGACTAGGTCTTAGTGTAAGTGACTTATGTCAGTGCAAGTCTAATTTATAGACAGGCCTTACACTGGACGTCATTTGAAATCTGACCCCTAGTGTATAGTAAGTTAATATGACAAATGTAAGAGGCAACTACCATTGATAGAGAAAAATCAATGCACTGAAAGCCGAACCCCAAAGCAGAGTGAGTAAGTTGTAGACCTTGCTGTAGACCAAGGCCAACACTGCTCTAAAATGAAACGGTTCTCTCCCTCCCCAAGAACATACCTACATTGCAGTCTAGTTAAAGTCATATGCTATGGCAGCCTAAGATTATGCAGAACAGGAGAGACCATGTATAAGTTAATGCCCTGTTCCACTGTAGAAAAACAGTGATATACCTTATAAGTTACACTTAGAGTAAAAATGGAGGTTATCAGCATGATAGAGGAGAACCAACCTAGTATTAAAAAAAGCAGCACATAAGTAATTATTACAAAACCAGATGGCAAATCAATTAGACAGTCATAACTAAGTCCCCTATTGCCAGAACTGACACATGACTTCAGAAGCACATTTCTCAAAGGAAAAAACATTAAAACCATTGAAAACCAAGGAAATACAAAATAGCTAGGACTAGGAATGCTTACATTCCAATCACCAGTTCCAGGGTAAGCACATAGTAAACATCAGAGAGTTGAAAATACAGCAATATAACAGAAAATAACCAATATGCCAAATTTAAAGAGTTGTATGCAACCTAGATACATAGTATTTTCCTATTTGCCACAATATACAGCAACAAAAAAGGCTGATGATGGATGTGTATATACATCTAAGAAGTCTTCTTTCGGCTTTTCCCGGTTAGGGGTCGCCAGAGCAGAACTCCGGTCCGCTAATGATTGGCAGTGGATTTTTACATGCTGGCTTGCCGGGCCTAACGCACAACCTTCAACGAAGGCACGCCCATTCGCGCATGTCGACACACAGAAGACACTCTGAGAATCGAAATATGGACAAGAAAAAACTTTTCTTTTAAATGTAGTTCATTTAGTTTTTGTCACTTACAGAGTGAGATGCTATGTAAATAAATTCAACAGCCAACAGCCACTGTTGCAACCTAGCCTTGAAAATTAATTTGTTACTAAATATTATCATATGACAGACTCAAGTATTACTGGACCCTTTTGAGACTACTATGAACTGGTTAGTTTAATCTGAAGACATTTTGCAGTCAACATTAAAGGTCGAGATATCCCACTTTATTTTAGATTTTGTACGATTTTTTTTTCTGTACCACTACTTATAAGTAGTAGTAATATTTTCTCCCTACTGTGTCTACATATATTTATTCCAGCTGTGAACTTACTTGCTTTAATAAATTAGGGCTGCACCTTTCAAGTCTACTGTGTAGTTTGTATTGCTATATCTTAACTTTCTTTTTTACTACATTTCATATATGTTGTATTCCTTTCACAGATTCTGAACTTTTCTAGTACTTTATGACATTCCCATTCCCTATATTACAGTACTTTACAAACAGAAAATATAACACAGTTATACTCTTCACACAAATAAATGCCTGTTTCATAATACAATGGGCCAAATTCTAAAAGATCTGCTGTCAGTGTAAGTGGTCACTTACAGTGAAAGCAAGTCTTTTGAAATCGGGCGTAGTGTTTTATTGCTTTGTATGTATATATGTATTTAATTTGCCTTTGATAACTGGGAAAATCCAATTGGGCAAAGTCCCATTTAAGTGGAGGCACAAAGAAGAGTTCATTATTAGAGGTATTTGTACAGAAAGACATACAGATAGGAATTAACAGCAAGAATGCAGAGTTTAACATTGCAATATATATCATTTATCAGGTTACTTCCAGTGTCTAGTTCATTCAGCATGTTAAATTCAGTCACATCTATACACATTCACCCATCCTGTGGAAGTGATGGCTGCTTAATGTATTACCCTATGTGTGACAAGCAGCAGAAGAATCAGGAAATACTCATCCATCAAGCAGAGTACTGATGTCCTGCAGGCAGAAGTGTGCACAATCCGCACAATCCCATGGAGATATTGTTGTGGGAAGAAGGCATCAGTCCCATACTTAACAGTTGATTCACAGTACCCAATGGTGAATAAGAAGACGTGAGTGTGAGGGAGCTACAGCTAGTGCAGTTCCAGTAAGTGAAAGTCCAAAGAAAAAAACATCCTTGCCAGCCCTCACGGCTGCCTGGATGATGGCCACTCCACTGCCCTGTTGTTAGCTTTACATTAATAGAGATGTAATTCAGAATGAATAGAAGGAATAGGGTAGATGATCAGCAGGGGTTAGGTGGGGCGGGGGGAGATGATGTGAAAAACAATTTCAAAGCTTTAAAAATGTATAAATAATTAGATTACTTACTAGATCTAAGCTATGCTATGTATGTATCTGATTTTCATTTCTTTCTTTCTCTTTTTGTTTTGTTTAGTCTGCAGTGTGTGTTTTTTTACGAAGATATGAAGTGCCACATTCAACTGAATATAGAAACACCATGGAATATGGCACTACTTCAAGGTGATTCACCGATAACATACTTGTCTTTATAACTGCAATTTCCATTTAGTTTCCAGACTGTAAAGTATTTGATTCCCTTAGATAAACCAGATGTTAGGAGTAACATAGCAATTTTCCCTGCATGTTGATTTTATTGTTACACCCCCTTTCCTGTCACTTAAGAGAAAAATAAAGCTCAGAGATAAAGGGATTTTTTTTTGGCTAGAATGAAACTGTCTCCAAAAATAGATGATTGAACTTGAACTTGTTTCTATGTGCAGTCAGGGTATACAAGAAACAGAGTGTCTTTCTCATAGTCACAGAACATTCTCAGAATTACTAATGTGGGAGTCAAATCCAAGTATATTCATCTGCAAATAATCCTTGCATACTTAAACATTTTAATATTTTTTCTTAATATGTTTTTGACAGAACCTGCTTGGTGCTTCATATCAGACTGCATTTTTACTTCTTTCATGTAAGTGTATGTGATTACTAGATACTGCTAGCAGTGTACTTGTAATAAAATAAGAAAATATCTAACATGCTGGGAGTTGAATATGCCTTGATAATACTATCACAAAGAAACTACTGAATTACAGACTAAAATGAATATGAAAAAAGCCAACAAAATTAGACTGGGCCAGATTCCAAGAATGGAGCAAAGCTGAGGGTGAACAACATTGAAATCAAGTTGCTACCCAAAGAGACAGATGAATGCAATCAGCATAATAAATACAAATTATGCTAAACACTATGGAGCATGACCCAGACAATGTATTTATTAACTTTGCTACTGGGTTGAAGGTCTGGTCAACAAACCATTTTCAGACACTACGCGGGCCAGTTAGGCAGTTACAAATTTCAACATAGTTACCATTTCTTAATAACACACCCCACATACACATTTACAAAGATGAAATACTTGATAGTAATACAATACAAATACAGAGAGTAAAGACAGTTGTAAATGAACAGAGTGTATCAGGCAATTTACAGAACTAGAAAACATATTACAAAAGCAAGAAACATTTATAATATAGAAGGAATAGTAGGCAATATTTACTATTTGTTGGTGATTACCATACATACATGTGACTGCAAAAGTAGATTGTTAGATATAAGAAGTAAGGAGGTCTGTGCTTATTTTGAGTTAGCTGCTAGATATCATAGCGTATGTCAAAACCATGATACTTGTGTGCTTTTTTAAGAGACTAAATTAGCTTTTTTTCATTTGTATTTTGTAGTAGGGAGTTCCATGCTGGGGGTGCCAGCTTTTTGAAAAATATTTCACTTACTGCTTTTGTTTAGTGAGGTCTAGAGAGGGAGACTGCATTATCTGAAGATGAACATAAGAAGTTGCTGGTGTGTCTAAGCTGCAGTGTATGCACCAGAGGTGGGTAGTAGGAGCAGTTTATTAGTCTGTAAGTGAGACAGTTAAGCAGAAGAATTGTCCTTGTAGTTATTCACATCCATCTGGATTTTCCTAGTGAGTAACAGTGATGGTCTCTTGGCCACCTAGTATTATGAATCTACATATCTTGTTTGCTGTCACCTGCATACTATGGGTGTTCTGTGCTGAAGTCAAATAGGGTTTAAACCTACATATCTTGTTTAATACCTCAAATAGTGGAAGAGCATTTATCATTTGTAATGCCTGAAATTTCATGGAATCCAGTGGACGAAAGCAAACGTACTTGTATGCTAATTTTAGTTAGCTGATTGTGACTTTTGTCATATTTTGCACATACTCTGTAAAGTTATACCTATATATCCTTGTACAGTAACTCTAATGAGTGTTGTACCTTGGGGGTTAGCATTACAGTTTTTAATGTGTGCCAAACAGCACAATATTTTTTGTTTTGTTTCGTTGTTTTGTTTTTGTTTTTTTTTTTTACAGTTTAATATTAGCTGCATATCGGTGAGCCATCTCCATACTGAGTTGAAATCTTGTAATTTGTGAGGTGACTTATCTGAGTGTAGTATGATGATATTGTCTGAGTAAGGGGTACAGTTTAGGGTTGATAAGTCAAATGGTAGGTTGAATATGGAGAGAAGAGAAGAGAACTTAAGACATAACCTTCTGGCATTTCTGAAAAGGCACCGTTTTCAGATTTGTTTAGCACAAAAGTGACAGTAATCAAAAGCTCTGTTTGTTAGGTATGCAGCAAAACATTGTATAATACTTTAACCTATTCCAAAAATTGCTAAAGTTTTAAGAAGGGTGGGTCTGACTACTCAAATATATATTTCAATGAAATGAAGATGGCTTCTGTTAGTTGCCTTGTATCCACTCAGACTAAAAACAGCTGGAGAAATATTCTGAACCACACCAATAACACCCCAAAAAAGTGTTGAGGCACTCAAACAACCAGATTTATAACTTCTAATTACATCAATTCCTTATATAACCTGCAATCCCCTATTTAAAAAATTAAAGGATCCAACATTGAAAACGTATTAATAATACATCAAATGTATATGTTTTAAAAAAACACATCAAATACACACATCATGAATAAACTTGCACAGAATTCCATGTGTTAAAATGATGCTCTGATAAAGAAAATATGATTGTAAATATAAACATACATAAACCAAAATAAACATATATATTTTGAGTGCTTCATATAAAATCTAAAAAATATTAAAGCATCAATTCTAACCTGACACATAAGTATAGGAACTGAAATATATTTTGGCAGCCCTTAATTTATGCACTGCATGCACAGAAATATTTTCATTCAAGCTGGGTGCAGCTGAATTTAACCTAAGCTGCCACATTAATTCTTTATAGTCTAATAAGTTCTCATACTCTCCCCTCGCCCCCGAGGTTTTTGTCTAGGATTTCTAAAATTCCAAACCTACTATAGTTATTACGAACTCCAGCAAGCTTAGCTAGTGCATTATTTGCATTTTTTAAATATATTGTAATTATGTTCAAAAATTTACTTTCTAAAACATCTCTGTTTTCCCAATATAGCAACTGTCGCATCCGAGACATTTTGCTAAATATGTCAATCCAGAAAAGCACAATTATTTAAATCAAATACATTAAATAAGTTATTTTCTGTATGCTGCATTTAATTTGCATCAACAGTACCTTGAAAATCCTCAGTGCCAACACGATAATTTATCATATTGCTCACATTGCACACGCCATCTCTCTCTAACTGTCCCTCCAGATATGGAAGCTGTCCCATTACTGTCGATCTGTATCTTCCAGAAGAGATTGTTTTCCAGTTCCTTAATTGGGTCTGAACTCAACCCATAAGTTCAACTACCTTGTGCAAACAATTCCAGCAGCTTTGTCAAGTACCCTTTCAATTTAGTAACCACCACCAATAATGGAGTCAAATTTGTGTTGCTGAACAGTTCCTGTTAGGTATGCACCTCACATTTGTGCTCATTCTTGTCCATCTAGTTGAATACACTGAACAACTTGCAAAAGTGTACTCAGACCAAAAACAGCTGGGAAAACACTCTGAACTGCACCAATAACCTGAAAAAAGATTGTTGAGGCATGCAAATGACTGGATTTATAAGTTTAATCAGCAACTTAAAATTAAAAATGTGAAGTATCAAACATTAAAAGTGTTTGTCCCTCCTTGGGGCTTCTTCAGAATGACATTTCTAATTACATCACATTCTTATATAATCTGCCAACCCCATGTTTAAAAAAAATTAAAGGATCCAACATTAAAAACTTATCAATAATACATCAAATGTATATGCATCAAATACACAAATCATGAATAAACTTGCAGAGAATCCCATCTGTTAAAATAATGCTCTGACAAAGAAAATATGATTGTAAATATAAACATATATATTTTGAGTACTTCTTATAAAATCTGAAAACTATTTAGGAATCAGTTCTAACCTGACACATAAGTATAGGAGCTGAATTACAATATGGCTGCAATTAAGTTATGCACTGCACACACAGAAATATTTTTATGCAAGACAGATGGTGCCTTCACGTTTAACCTAAACTGCCACATTAATTCCTTATAGTCTAATAACTTCTCCCACTCCCTCCCGTTCTTATCTAGGATTTCTAAAATTCCAAACACAAACCTTCTATAGTTATTACAAACTCCAGCATGCTTAGCTAGTGCATTATTTGCATTCTTTTTAATACATCATAATTATGTTCATAAATTCTCCTTCTCCATTGTTTTTAAGATTAAAGTAGTTACAGTGAATCATGCTTATTGTGTAGTATATTTGTTATAAAATCCATGTTGTCTTTTTGATACAAGGGCAAATTTTGTGATGAGAGCTACTAATTAGTTATAGAGCAGGTTTTCCTTTACTAAGTTAGTGGACACATTGAGGTTAGGCTGCAGCAAGCAACTGATATGAGTTTTTTATATTTGGGGATTGACACTATGGTAAAGTGTTTCCAGAAGTAATGGATTATAGATATTGTAAGTGTAAGATTGGTAATGTGTTGCAGTGACTTGCAATTATGCTTTGCTGACATGCGGAGAAACTTAGAATGTAGTGCTGAGTATATTACTGACTTATTTGTGTCCTTATTTTCAAGTTCCTTTAATACATGTTTAGAGGAAACGTCATTAAAATTGAATAATAAGTGCTCACAAATAGAAACGATGGTGTCTGAATTTGAGGTGCTAATTGATCAGGGGTTAAGAGGATCAGGAGGAGTTGGAGGAGTAGATATAAGGGATGTAATGGTATTAAGTAGGTCTGGTTGAATGCTTGGTCTGGGGATTTGAGATAGGTCTGCATTATTTTGAGTGACTGAGGGAGCCTTTGCACGAGAACTGTCTGATTCAAAGGAAATATGCTTTTGTTAAGTTTGCGGCAACATAAGCTTGCTGTTTGAGATTGTGATATATTTAGCATATTGTAGTTTCACTTGGATTTTGTATAGGCTTCAGAGTGTTTACAAGCTACATGAGTTCTATTATTGAATTGTCATTGGGAGCTGTGTCCCAGTAAATTGTTTTAAGCTCATTGATTAGTGAAAATGGTGAGGGAACAATCTTGTAATAATTGGTTATAGTATATTTTTGGGAGACTTGTATGACTAAAAGGGCATAAGGAATAACTTAGATACTATTGCAGTGTTCCGGCATTTAAGTTTTATTATGTCTTGTAGTGTAGAGAATTAAGTTTATGGGGCTATTTCAGTGGATTTTGTGAGTGTGTTCGGCTGTGATTTTGAAGGTGCTGCTGTAGGTATATTTTCTGTGTTCCTAACCAATTTAGATTAGGACCTCATAGTGTTGAGTTTAGATTTCTGTAATATAATGGTGAACAGATCCCCATGAATACAGGAAGCAGTTAATTAGATCCTCAATCATCTATTCACAAATTTCATTTTTTGATAGACCATTGAGGTTTATTGTCAGTCAGTCAATAATGCCAGTCAGAGTTTTGTGCAGTATTAATGCAGACTTCCTGTTATCAAATGTACAGGGTTTGAACCTTTTTACCTACATTTGTCTACTGTGTAACTTTGAGCATGTTGTAACTGATGGTAATAACTGTGTGTGTGTGTGTGTGTGTGTGTGTGTGTGTGTGTGTGTGTGTGTGTGTGTGTGTGTATAAATACTATGTTCCACTTGTAACTTATACCTTATAAATTAGCATTAGTTTTGTGGGTTAATGCTGCTGTTCCCTGTGCCAAGGGTGTGGGGTTTAAATCCTTCCCTCCCTTTTTACTTTAGTTTGGCAGTTGGTAAAAAAGGTTAAGACTGTGACCTGTGGTACAGGGGGTTGACAGAACCCACTGTCATTTCTCTTACTTTATGACTTTGACTTATGACTTACCCAGACAGTGCTTTGATACAACTGGAAATTTGGCCTAGGCTCCACAATGGTTTCCTGGACAGCAAGCCTAGTAACTGAACTAAATTAGTTATGGCATAAAGGATGTAAATTGATTGTATGTGAACACCTTTATATGAGTCATGTTCTTTGGGTACAGTCCTTGGTTACCTTGTTTTGTTAAATGTTGACATTATATTTATTATTTAGCTGTGAATGAATTGGACAGCATTAAGTGCAGAATATATTTTTAATTTAGTTTGTTTTTTGCAATATATATATATATATATATATATATATATATATATATATATATATATATATATGAAATGCACATTGTTTGGGCTACAGCAGTTTGTCTAGCACTCCGTGCAGATGAACAAGGCTATGAGCTGTTAAAGAACTGTTTCTTGTAGTACAGGTTTTGATTCTCTGAGCCTTTTTTTATTTTCTGTGTGACTTAAGACCAGACAGTACTCCTGGGCTGCTCCTGAAAAGGGACACTTGTGTCCAATAGGCTGTTAGCAAATGTGTTACACATTTGTCTTTTGAATTCCTGCATCTTTCAGAAAGGGATACTTATGTCCAATAGACTGTTGCTGTCTGCTAGCAAATGTCTTGCAAGTCTGTCTTATTTCTTTCTCCTTCACACAGCTCCTTCTTAGTGCTTCACTATATGCTGTTCAATTATGAACTTTGTTTGGAAAATGTCTGCCAGTTTTTTTTTCCTGTAAAATTTGTAACTAAATTTTTAAATAAAATTAAAATCTCTATAATATTTGTAAAAGTAATGAAGAAAATAGTATGCACACTTTACAGGTTTGAACAATGTTTTAAGATAGTGGGGAGAGACAGCCAAGTAACGAGATATTGGTATGGGCTGTCAAGAGTCTGATTAATTACCCTGCAAAATGCCCCATTTGATCACAATGCGGCTCTGATGACTCTGGAAGACTATGCTGCAACATTACAATGTTATCAACTATTCAGGTTGATCAGACCTGCACTGATGTCAAGGGGGAACACTATTCTTGATGACAGGGAAGAGATGGGATCAAAAATGAAAAGAAGATATGTAAGCCCCCCCCCCCCACAAAAGGCCAGTGTGTTGTCTACAGTAATAGTTCTGATTTCTATATGACTTGCAGGTCGTTGAACAAAAGCTGCTGCATTATCTATATTGTTTTTAATTGTTTTGCTTTATTAATTGTGCTAAAGAATGAAGGACCATAGTAATAGACCTGCATTGTATAATATAGTGTAAAGATGTTGCAGTTTAGTAATATATTTTGCAGTATTCTACTTACAGACTTCAGCAACTGTGAAGGGGTTGACTTTTGTCAGGTCATGTAGTCTGCATTATTTGGAGTGATGATCAGAATCTTCTGAACTTCAGCATCCATTATGCAGTCATTGTTTCATATTACAGTGATACAGTTTTATCTACAGGGTCAGAGTATAAGGAATTTCAGCATTTAGTCAAAAAAGTGTTACAAATTTCTGTCTGGGACTAAAGCTCTGACTTCTTAATGAGCTGCTTCCTGTGCCAATGGCAAATTATTTAAATCGTACAACCTTCATTTACTTACTCTCTGACCTTCAACAAGTCACTTAACCAAACAGTGATTTTGGAAAACTGGGAAACTGGGCTACGTTCCTTAATGGTGTCCTGGACTACATACCTAGAAAATAACTATAAAACTGTGGCTGTATTTTGCTAGACTATTGCTATGACAATATCAGTAACACACCAATTTTAATATAGCATAGACAATTTATTCAGAGGCAGTAGGTACTGCATTTGTAGATGAAACACTGAAATGCAAAGTCTTTTTACAACATCAACATTTGAATTAGTAATGGTTTTCTTTAATGTGAAATTATTCAGATGACTTTTACTTGTACAGAGATTGTACGGGTCTATATCACATAGTCGAAGTTTAATAACTTTGAAAACGGAATGTTCGAAGCATCCTGTTCGAAGTTAAAAAACTTTGACTATGGATAAAAAACAAAAAAAAAGAAAAGAAAACAAAATAAACTATTGTAAGCAGGGGGAAAGCCCCGCTGCACCCCCCACATGGAGGGCTGCGGCCACCACACCCCCCGCTACTTAAATATACCAACTCTGAGATCACACCACACTGAACAAAATGGAAACCTCCCCTTACGGAGATTTCCATCGAAATGCTCGAACTTCTGCAAATTCAAACTTATGGTCGCAACCATATGAGGTTCGAACTTGCAGAAGTTCGACCATCTGATAGGAACCCAGACTGTACATATTGACTTACTGTATGTTATCAGGTGGGTAATACTTTTAATGCTGTCATCATAAATGTTATATTTAAACTGAGCTACACATATCTGAGTTTAGTGATGTTAGGGTTCAAGAGTGTAGCTAGGCATACTCACTATAGCCAAATGAGTACATTTTTTTCTGAACATCTCTCATAAATGTTATGTTCCAATAAGGATACTATGCTTAAAATATCCAAACTGATGTCTATGGCATAGGGACAAAGAGAAACATGCTTACCTGATATGAATTCACCTCTAAAATATCCTTTGTATGGTTATATGCAGCAATAATGTTTCCCTTTTCAAAGTGTATCTGAACAGCATTTTTAGGGTTGAGTATATTTTTCACATGGTCGGCAGGTAGTAGTTGCAACAGTATGAGGTCTGAGTACAAAATATACACTCCTTGCTATACAACTGCTAGCAATTGTTATACAATTCCATGTAGTTCAACCAAAGCTAACAGTAAAGTGAATGTAATTTATATCTTCACAACAATAAGGGGTGTACACAGTCAACAAAGTGTCTATCACTGCTGGTGGGAATGGGAGGTTATCTGTGGATGAAAGTATCTTATGATGTTATCATAATTTTTAAACCATATTTAATTTAATTTATCAGGAATAGTGTGCATGTTGACTGAATTAAATCAGCATATTTTACTATGGCCACTGTGTATTTGTGTGAAACAAATGTGAAATATATCAATTTGGTCATTGTTATTATTATTATTATTATTTGACACAGATATCTTAGACGGGTGCAGTCAACAATTAAATTATAATTGATGTGTCTGTGAGATGTCTGTAGATAAAAATTAATGACCTTGCTGAGTTGATAAAATTATATAGTCAAATGTCTGTCTTTGTAGGACTAGTGTGTATTTGTATAAAGCAAATTGGAATACTTTTTTGTGGCCATTTTAATACACCTAGACATGTAATATGTACATATTCAATAACATGGTCATAATTGATGAGTACAGATATTGGTGAACTATAACAACAGCAGTCTGAGTGGCATTTCATGCATGAAATGTTCTGAAATGTGTACTTGTGTCTTTATTGGTTAATTTATTTTGTTTTACTGTTTACTGGAAAATGTTAAAAACTACAAATTTAAAACACACTGTAAGAGACATTGGTATGCTAAACAAACAAAAAAAAACAGAAATTTAAAACAGTCAGGAAGATGAATCCAAAAGAACACATGCATTTCTGCATTATCCTAAAAATGTGCATGGGGGAGGGGAGCATGATTTGAAAACAGCTCATGATCAGGGTACACTTAATTTATCACTGTCTGAAGGTATAACTATTATCTTGGTCCATAATTTATTAACTACATAAATATGCATTTCATCATATAAACATTGCCACTTATAAGTTTGTATATTCTGCATGTAGATATTTAAGTCTGTTTTTATGTCTGTAGTTTTTCTTTTCTCTCATATTTAATAAAAAAGTTGATCAATAGTTAGAATTTTAGTGTATAACAAGATTTTAGTTTAATCAACAGTGTAATAATTTTTACTGATTTTATATTTTACTGTATTCTGTTAAAACTTTAGTAAAATGTTTAAGGAAAATTATCTATCAACAGTTTAGAACCAGAATTCAACATATGCATTGTGTTTGCCACAACATATGTAATGAAATCATCTGTTGATATTGTTTTTTAACAACTTTATTGAATAAACAGTTACAACAGAGGCAGATATACATGTATATAAAAGAAAACAGACCATGTTAACACATTCACAGTAACACATATTATACATTGTGTATTATTTTACACAATTATCATCAATCCAATATTACATAAATTGTTCAATTCTAGCATTTCCTTAAACCTTACTTCTCCTCCAAATCATCATTCAGCATGTTTTCTTCCCACAATTTCCATTTTCCTATTGCTCCTACCATTTTCTAAAGATCTTACTTCCAGTTCTTTTATCTCGGTTACAAAATTCACTATTTCAAATACCGTTGGTTTAGACTTTGATTTCCATTTTCTAGCCACCAGAATTAGACTTAACAGGGCCTTACTATGTCTAGGCAATTCAGATCCTGTATGTTAAAAAAAATCCTTAATTACATCCAATTGCTCTCATAATATTTTTGACACAGTACTCTGTAGAGAAATTTTTAAAGTCTGTTAACTCATTAGACTCCCAAAACATATGTTCTGGCTGCATCTTTCTTCCCCATCACACCTCTAGCATTTGTATTCTACCTTTGGAAAAATTCTTTGTAGTCTGATTGCGGTATAAAAATACCTGTGCAAACACTTCCAAGCAAAAACCCTACATTTTCTACATTTTGTTGCATATTTGGGAGCCATACATATGTGCTGTCATTATTTCCTTGTGAAATGTTTATCTAGTCTTTCTTCCCAATTTTTTCTAACCTCCTCTAATTGATTCCTATAGCTGTTTAATATTTTATATACCCTACTTATTATCCCTTTTTTAACAGCATCTTCTGAACTAGATTCTGCTAACAACTCTACCAAGAGCATTCCTTTCATTTAAGCTTCCCCTATCCCTGTTTGCCTATACACTATCAGTCCCTGATAGGGAAGGCAGTTTCTAGCCTGCAGTCCAAACGTCTTCTTGGCCTCTTCCCATTATATTACCTTTCCCTCTCTAGTTATTTGTTCCTGATACTTTGGTTCCTTTACCAGTTTTCTGCAGTAAATTTTAGCCCCTTCTTGTCTATTCTCTGTACCCCTAATTGCAGTCATCCCTATCGACAGAATCTCATTTCTCCATTCTCATGTTGGCTTAGTTCGTATAATACTTTCTGCTATTTTATGATTATAATATTCTATATGGCTGTTGTTATTCTCCTTAAGGATCTGCATTCAAAATCCCACTCTCTCCTTTTTTTGAATCCCACCAACCTGCTTCATCATCATCATCCCTTTCCACTTTATAGCTTTCTACTTGTGTTATGTATATGAGCCTTGTATAGTCTAGCCATGGCAGTGTATATTGAGCCATGTTGACATTAAAACAAAACACTCCTGCTGTAGAGTCCTGGCTCTCAGCACACGCCTCATTCAAGGTTTCTTCCCCAGCAATATATAGAAACTTGGCAGAATGTAAATTTTCATGGTTCTCAGTCATTTCATGCTCAGTGAAGAATTAAGTCAAATTTCTGGACCTACAACTTCCAATATAGTGCTAAATTGCCTATCAGTGATAGCATTTCTATCAGTTCCAGCGGGTCCATCTTTCAACAGTAAATGAAATAGTCTTGGGGGGGGTTATGACTTGGGTGAGTAAAAAATTAAGTGACAACTTTATTTTTAAAATATGAATGAACTGTAAAAGTAAATTATATTTCTAAACTTACAGCTGTTTAATGATTTGAAGGCAATTATTTTTTTTTTACTTTTGATATTGTGCACTTATAATGCTCACTAGGATGCTCACAAATGATGCTTATGCTAGAGATGTGTCACTCTCCTCCAAGAGTCTTTAATGTAAGTATCCACTGAACAAATATCATGCAGCATGCTTCCCATTAGCATTAGCTCAAGTATCTTAAAGAGATAGCACCACATATTATAGCTGCCACCATTTTTCTGATGGTTAACCTATGGTTGGTGCTACTATTGCATTATGAGTGTAAAAGGAGAGACTAGCTGCAGGTGTTGCTCACTGGGAAAAATATATGGTCTGTTTCAGCTGCCTGTATATACTTATTTCATGTGCAAAAACATAAGATGCTGTCTTATAACTACCACTTACAAGTTGCTACTACAAAGTATACCTGGCTCAGCAGAGTAATGCAACTTGTGAAGATTGGGTGAAGATAGGTGAAGGCTGTCAGCCTAGCCAGATAGAATTTTGGAGATAATTCTGTCATCTGTAAATATTAATGTAAACCACAGGCTTATGTCTTAAATGGTAAAAATAGTGTTACATGTGGAACTGAAAAAAATGTAACAACAGTGCACTCTACTAACCAAGTAAAACATGTTGTGACCTTTTGATGTAAACACGGCTCTGGCCGGTCTAGATGAAGGAATTCTTGCTATTGTTTTAAGGCCAAAGTTAATGGCCAGAATTTGCATGCATAAATATCCTTTATTGGGTGCCTTCTGTGTGGAGTCTGCATGTCCTCCCTGTGGTCATGTGGGTTTCCTCCAGGTGCTCCGATTTCCTCCCACATCTCAAAGTCATGCTGTAGGTGGATTGGACACTCTAAATTGGCCCTAGATGTGAGTGTGTGCATGTGTGTGCCTTCTGTGGAAGGTTGGGCACCCGTCTGGCAACTCAACACCATAAAACTCCACTGCCAATCATGAGTGGACAGGTAATCTGCTGTGGCGACCCCTAACCAGGAAAAGCCAAAAGAAGAAGAAGAAGAAATGTCCTTTATTGCTCTGGTTTCTGTCCAGAGGTGAAGAATGTAAATGTAGTTTCTGTTAGCCTGGGAACCCAGGGAAGAATGATGTAATGTAAACCAGGAATGTGATTTAAAAAACAAAGAGAATCAGACAGCAATAAGCATTTTTGTCTTGACCATCCAACTCATCAACACTCTGTCTTTGCTCTATATGTAAGCTTATCTTAGACTTCTGTTTTCTCTTAGAAATAGCTAGAAACTAGAAATATTAGACTAAGTGTTTTTCTGTGATGTCAGAACTGTACTACTGAATTATTTTAAGTATTTCTCTGTGATCTCTGAACTCTTGACTAGCACTGTGTAGTAAAAAGTATTGTCTTGTGTTTTGTCCATTTGTTATTAAATATTTTTAAAACCCTTTCAACCATGGCTGTTTTTGTAGAGATATTTTAAGCTTTTAGAGTACTTGCATGCCTTTGATAAAATTGTACAAAGCCACTCCAATAGCTTTAGCCCTGGGCTATACTACCAATTGGATAATAATATTGCACAGTAATAATTGGACACCCTTTTAAAGGCCTTTGAGTAGCTGATAAATATTAATGGGTGGTGGCAGCTGGTACTACCGTATAGTCTGGGAAAAAAGGGCACAGCTGGAGAACCTGTGCCAGCCTTCGCCAGGAGTGTCTGTGTGGTTGCATAAACTCTTCCCAAAGTGAGTGTGTGTGTGTGTGTGTGTGTGTGTGTGTGTGTGTGTGTGTGTGTGTGTGTGTGTGTGTGTGTGTGTGTGTGTGTGTCAGCTACTTGGGCAGGGACACGAAGCACTGGTTGGACAGAGAGGATGCTGGAGGTTTTAGCTTGTCCACTAGGCTGAGATCTGGACCCTATAGCTGTGCCAGCGGGGAGTCTCATTGTGGACCTGGAGAGCAAGGGAGCGACCAGCCCCGGACTGACTGTGATCTCTGAGTGCTCTTAAGGGAAATTGCACTTTACTGTGTGTATGTGTTATCCTTCCTCCTATATGAGACGCCTATCACTGGTGTTAGTGGTGAAGATTGAGGCTCCTTGTTTGCTGGGCCAGGGCACTGGCGTCACAGACCTCATTATTTCATATCCCAAGTTATAGTGCCAAGCAGAATTGTTGTGAGGATATAAACATTTATATTACAAAAATTCAGAAAATGAAATACTTACTCCCTGGGTTGTTTCATTTTTTCTAATGCAAGAATTGTATTTATAGGTTCATAGGTTCATAGGTTCATACTAGGCTATCTGCCCGAGGGCATTTACAAGCTGGCCCCCATTTTGTTGTGGCTTCACCCTTACTACCATGGGAAAAAAAACCCTTATTTTTACTGTGCCTTTGCAATGACACTGAGGACTGATGAAATATATCCTGGGTATAATCCTGCATTCTCCATCCCATGATTTCTCTTGAACAAGGCCAAGGTGCTCAGCGCCCCTCACATGTCCACATTTACCGGATTTTGTTAGGGAAGGAGTGAGGTGGTGATCTATCCATCTATCACGCCCTAATAGTAATTAAAGGGTTTAATAGTCGGTCCCTTGCTTGAAGTCTGGATGGATGTGGCTGAGATGGATCTGGATTTATTGAAGCATATTTATCAATCAATGTGGTTGAAGCAGGCCTTGTATATTACTAAAAAGTGGCCTCTGAGTGGAGCTGTAGTGGACTGAGTTCAAAGAGCTGGAGTTTTTTTTATTTTTAGTACATGGACCCTTTTTTTTTGAATTTTTTCAGCTGCTACATTGCTGCGGGGCCAGTCCAGCTTCTGCAAGGTCATGGTGTTGAACATTTGGAATGATGAGTGATGTGATGAGAGACTAGATGACTGAGTGATCCCTATGAGACTATTGACCTCCCTTGATCTAGAAATGAAGAACGCTCTGATAACTATGGCAGCTACATGGGTGTCTCTAACTATGTACCTGGGTGAACTGTCCCTGGGTCCCTGATAACTGTCCTCAGTCCCCAGGGGGGTATTTGGTAGCTAGGGGCTATTTGGTAGCTTTTCGCTTTGTATATTATGGTAACCTTGTTTTTCGAATTTGTATGCTTGGCATTAGGACCATTTAACTTTGGAATTTCTGCTCTGGCCGTTGTGATCGTTCTCTGAGACAGTTCTGTTTCATATCTGTGTCAGATCTACTTTCTACTAGAAACCGGTTTGTGTCTAACCTTTACTTTGTCATCAGTTCCCTCCCTGTGTTTGCTTGCCCTTTGGGACAGTTGGGAGCAAAGTAGGCCCAGGACTGACCCCTAGGACACCACTTGTGGACTCTTTTGGAGTCTGAGCATCTGCAACCCATCTTGCCTGATATCTAGGCCAGTGCTCAACCAGTGATGACAACCCATCTACGACCAGGGATGTGTGGAGTTTGCTGATGATACCCGAATGAGGTTTTGTGGGTATGGTGTATGTCCGATCCTTAGCCAGATTATGGGTATGCTTTCAAATGCAATGGCTCATCAATGGCTCATGGAAAAGCTTCAAAAAGTCAATAAAAAAATCATAAGTGATGCAAAACCTATTTCAATACTAAGAAACTATGTGTGCACTGATTCATTAATATTTTTGTTTATAGTCTTAAGATCTGTTCTATATTTTTCATTTCCATAAGAATAATTCATGTGCAATAAACTCTTGGTATTTGGATTTTGCAGTAGAATGGAGAGAGTCTGAAACACCTGCTGAGTGAAAATAATTGACTTATTTTAATTTTGTAATACACTTCTGTTATACACATTAGGAATAGGTTGGTTATATTCATTAGCAGTAAACATCCATTATATTTGCTATAGCGGTTCTTCTATGCCAAACAGCTGTTCTTATGTTGTAGCATTCGTTGTCAAAATAAAGAGCATGGTTTAAAAAAAAGATAAGAAGCTGTCTGCATGTTACTGTAGGCATTTTGTTTTATGTGAAACAAGACCAATAATCTTGGTTTAATTCCAAGTGCTACATCATGTCAAGAAAAACATTCATAGGAAAATGATTGCATTAAAAAGCAATAACGTAGGCTTAGTGGTGCATAGTCTATAAAAAAGTCATACAGGAAAAATAAAACTTATTCTAAAAACAACTTCCTCTTTGAAAAAAATGAAGGAAAAAACTATGACAAAATCAACTTGCATAACAGTCATATTTTATCAGATTATTTTTCACTGAAATAACCAACCTAACCAATCTCCGTAAAACCAACATACAAAAACTAGAATCTTCATAGGTTCATAGGTTTATAGGTTAGTACTAGGCTATCGGCCCTAGGGCCTATACAAGCCTAGCCATAACAATTCCCTGGCCATTTCTTCCCACAATATTTACTTCCCTGGACCTCTGTCTAGCAGGGCAAGTGTTGTGATCCCCGGGGTGAATTTCCTATCTCCCATCCAATCATCAAGGTTCCTTTTGAAGAGGGCCAAAGAGGTGCTCTGCTTGACATGTATGGGCAGTCTATTCCAGAGTCTGGGGAATCTCTGGGTCAGGAACCTATCCCTCCAGCATGTTTTGTTCATTGTGATGACAAGGTTTAGATCCATATAGTGTGTGGCTCTGATGGATTGGGATTTCTTTAAGTGTAGCATGTCCAACAGCTCTAGGTTTGCCATGGCCTTGCATGTTAAGCAGAGATCGGCTCTGTGTAGATGATATCTGACAGAGTATAGCTGGAGTTTTTTTAGATGGTCAGCATAGGGCATCTGCTTTAGGCCTGTGATTCTTTTAGTGAGGTATTTCTGCGGCTTTTCCAGTTGTTGCAGATGCCTTGAGAGGTACATATCAAATGGGGCACTGTATTCTATAATGGGTCTAATGAGGGATGAGTACAATGGGACAATGACCTCCTTTTTTTCTGGATGAAAAGCCCTTAGTGATGGGGTGTGCCACATAGAAGGATTTCCTGACTGTTGTGGCAATGTGGTTATCGAAGGTGAGACCACTGTGAACCTGTGTCCCTAAGTCTCTTATCACACTTTTGGTATTTAGTGTACTGCCACCAATGTGGTAATTCATGGGTACATGTTTTTTCCCAGTGGGGATAACTATACATTTCTTGGCATTGAGCTTGAGCCCATGGCTCTGGTACCAAGCATCTGTTTCTGTAAGGCCCTTTTGTAGTATATCCACATCATTTGGGGATTCAATAATGGCTCCCAGTTTGCAGTCAACTTTGCTAGCCAGAGTCCCTTAGTGTTGGCCTGTACTTCAGAGAAGTAGATGCCAAACAAGAGCGGTCCCAGGACTAAACCCTGAGGTAACCCACTTGTCACTTGTCTGGAGCTGGATTTGGAGTCGGCTACTTTTACAGTGTGTGTTCTGTCAGTAAGCCAGTTGGCAACCCATCGAGTGACGTAGGGATTAATCACCAACTTAGTAAGTTTATCTATGATTTCAGAGTGGGGGATGGTGTCAAAGGCCTTGGTGAGTTCCAGATAGGCTGTATGGACTGCCTTACCCTCGTCCACAGCTCTGGAGACTGATTCAAAGAAGTCAGTCAGGTTTGGGAGACAAGATCAGCCCTTAATGAACCCAAACTGGGTGGGGTTCAGTGTTTGAAGGTTGTCAATGTCTTTGTTTATAAGTTCCAAGATAATATGGTCCATGGCCTTGCAGATCAGGCTTATCAAACTGATGGGGCAGTAGTTCCCAGGATCCAAGGTGGATCCCACTTTGTGGACTGGGATAACTGTAGCTGTGTGCGACTCAGTGGGCACAAAGCCTGAGGTGAGGCTATGATTAAACATAACACTTAGGTGAGGTGCCAGTTCATTTTGTAGTTCATCTAGTACACAGCCCGGGATGTCTTCTGGTCCCATGGATGCTGTATTCTTAGCTTTGGAGAGTGCGCTTTTTAGCTGTGTGGCCTTTATTACCGGAATTTAGCAATCTTTCAGTACTGAGATGGGTCCTTTAGGAGGTGGGGGGGTGAAGTTGGCACTGAATCAATCTGCCAGGATATTGGCAATATCCTTGGGATCAGTATATTTAATGCTATTCTGTTGTAGCTCAGAGCAGATCTGAGCATTGCCATTTAGATTCTTGACATGGCTATAAAATGCCTTGTGGTTGTCTTTGGAATCTTTGGCAATTTTATTTTCATAACTAGCTTTGGAGGATTTTATGAGGGATCTCAGCTTCTTACTAAGGCTGATAAGGGAGTTTTTTGCATCCTGGGATTTTCCTCTTTTCTGCAACAGTTTCTTCCTTTTGTTGTAAAGTTTGTTTATGGCAGGGGACTACCAGATTGGCTTCCTTTTTTGGAGGAGAGCGTCTTGGTTCTATTTGGGATGGGACGATTCATACACAAGTGGATGTGCTCATACAGTGCCTTAGTGAAGGATTCAGCAGTCGAACTTTCAGTTCCTGTCTGCATGGGTGTCATGAAGTTTGTCACGTCTGACTTGAGTAGCATGAAGTTGGCTTTGGAGAAGTTTTTTACGGAGGTTTCCTTACTGGGGGCTGGGGGAGGGATGTGGATGTCGAGGGTGATTAGCTTATGGTCAGACCGGACCAACGAGGGGGTAACCATAGGTGTGGAGCATCGATTTCCTATGTTGGTATTGACCAGGTCTAGAATATTGGAGCCCCTGGTGGGGCTATGGATTAGTTGATCCAGGGCATTGGAATTTATGAATTCCAAGAACCGTTGGGAAAAGGTGTTGGTACACGAGTAGTTTTCCCAGTTAATGGCAGGGTAGTTGAAATCACCCAGTATTAGGGTGTTTGGTTGTATCTTAATATTTTGCAGTATGTTTAGAAAGGTGTAGTGAGAATCTTGGGGCATGGTGGGGGATCTGTAGCAAGCTACAATTTGGACTGCAGTCTTACCTAGTGTTAGTTGCACCTAGAGAATTTCAGACACATTGTGTTGGGCAACTAGCCTGGTGGTGTGAATATCCTTAGTGAATATGGACACTCCTCCACCTTTAGTGTTTCCGTACTGGTTTGGTAGCCGAAAAGTGTGGTAAGAGTTGTAGCCTGGTATTGCAGGGGTGTTCTCTGGAGCCTTGAACCAGGTCTCAGTTACTGCACAGATATCAATGTTCTCCATTTTTAGGAGTGCCTCAAGAAAGTACATTTTGAGGTTTAGACTTCTAGCATTGAGTAGCATTACCTTCAGATTTTGCATGCTTGTACGGTGGTGTTTTTTTCCTTTGAACTTTGCCTAAAAAAAGCACTATAGGGGTGGCAAGAGCCTTAGCCAGTAATCTGAACCCCAGGGGCGACAGGTGCAGTCCATCTCTGGCAAAGCATCATGGTCTGTTGATCATGTCATCCCAGGCAGACAGATACTGGATCCCCTTTGAATGACACAAGAAGCTTAGTCAATTCTTGAAGTCAAAATCATTTTGTCCTTATACTGTGGTATCATTCTGTTACAACAAGACTGCTAGATTTACTACTGGGACCCCATTTAGGACCCATCACTGTGTATCTCTCAAACTAAACTGGCTGGAGCTACCTCAGCTACTGAAGCTCAATGAATAGACACAAGCTCACAAACCATTTTGCTACCCAACTAAAACTCCAGCACTCCAAAACCTAACTATCCCTTATTCTACAACAAGAACCTTAAGATCTAGCAACCAAAACCACCTAGATGTCACCAAACATAATAATGATGTGATGCAGGGAAATCTCTCTTCAACTATTCAGTCTCTAAAGCCTGGAATACACTACCTATTTATTTATTTATTTTATTTTATTTTACATTTGTTGACCGAGCTAGTCTGGATATACGTCCATTTTCAGTAGAGGCCCGGGGAGATAAGCTCCAAGAATACAAAATTCATAACACAATGCACAATGCAGGTACAATACAGAATTTAACAAAGAAGGTAGCTTATTGTATAATTATTTAAAAAACATTGTCACAATATGTAATATGTTAAGTATCCACAGAAGGTGTCAGAAACTACACAGCCACCTGACTTCCATTAGCTCCACCCCACAATTTAAAAAGCTCCTCAAAACACACTATATGAATACCTGGCTATCCTCCAGTGACCCCCACCCAGGATAAACATTTACTCTACAGCCTGGTATCCTCCAAGTTAACCAATATGCCTTACTATTCCCTTCTCTAGCTAATAGTACCCTACTACTTAGTAGGAATGTGACTTCCCACAACAGGTCTGATGTTACACTGTTTCATCCCTTCCACTAACCAACATTTCAGAATAGCTTCAGCATTTCCCCACCACCTTCAGAATTTATTGATTGTATGTATCATAGCTATACTACCATGTTGAGTTGGAAGGCTCATACATCTAAAGACTTACATAATGGGTTAAAGCGCTAAATCTGTTAATAATTATGCTAGTATATGTATGTGAATGCCAATAATGTTCTCTTATTTCTATGGCTGTATTCATCAACACTGTTGCAAGTAACACACATTATTTTACTATGTACTTCATGAAACTACCTGCAAAATATTAATGTTTTCTCATCTTGTTTGCTATGTGTCATCTTAGGACATTTTACTGTGTTATAATATCAGTAATCTATGTTATGTTGATCTCTGCATGTCTGATTTATGTATTATGACATGTCTGATTTTATGTATTATATCCTGAGATTTTCTCCTTGGGCCTCCACTGAAAATGGACCTGTGTCCAGTCGGACTTTCCTGGTAAACAAATGTAAAATAAACAATAATAAAATAAATAAATATGGTAAAGAAAGAACTATAATATTATTCTATGAACGTGTTTTTGGTTTCTTGGCCCTTATGGTTGTTAGCCTAGTAAACACCTATGAACCTATGAAAGAAATTAACAAAATAATACATAGATATAAAAGTATAATTTGGAATTTGTTCCTTATTCTTTTATTACAGGAATGAGATTCTTTTAAATATGGCCTTTTTCTATGCAGAAGTTTTGTTAAGAAAATTCAGTAAATCATCTGCATTTTTATATGAAAGGATTTTATTACATATATAGCTGATTCACTTTGCTGTGAATCAGCTCAAAGACAAAAGAGTGATGAAACTGAAGAATGGCTTGGAAAAGAAATGAGAACTCATACGAAGTATAAAAAAACAAGTTGTTGCTTAATTAGAATCTGTAATTTATTAGAGCAGTGAACAGAATGGGAAGCCAAATAGCCCTCACCTGCTATTAAAATCTATGTCTATGTTCTTTAATGGCGTACCGATTCTGATATGAGAGCTTATTTAAAATGCATTTCATGCCTCTCTACTTTACAAACATACTTTTTGCGTAACTGCTACTTGACAAATCCCCAGTTCAATAAAAATGACAGGCACCCAATGGTCTCCTCTTGCTCCTGTTAGCAACTGCAACCAGTATATCAGAGCTTTGTTCTCAGAAAGGGAAAGGTGAATGAAAGCCATCCAACCTTCTGCATACACAAAGAGCTTCTAATGGGTAATTTATTTAATAAAGAAAAGTAAATCACAACCACCAATGCTACAGTGATGTTTGGCACCAAGGCAGTATTTTCCCCTTCTTTGTTCTGAACATGGGACCTCTTTATTTATACAATATAAAATGTGAAATAAAAGTTTTAAATATTTCTAATCATTGTAGAAGTAAAGAAGTAGTGAAGTAGCATGCAGACTGACAGGTTTGAATATTGTGCATGGTAACAAGGAAGAACTAGGCAAGTAATGGGACACTGGAATGGCTTTGGGGGTTGCTATAAAGGGGAAGGGCTGCTGTGGAGGGGGGTCCTGATCCATTAACTTGTTTAGGGACCCATATGACCATAATCTGGCTCTGCCTCCCACCCCAACCACCACATGCACACATACACACAAACAAAACTGAGTCCAGGATCATCTAAAAGAATTATAATTAAAAAAGTTGATGCATATGTTTTTTGGACAATTATGAATTTTGTTAGCTTTCAGTTTTTGTTTTTGTTTTACAGCTAATAAGGCATTGATGATAACATAAAGTACTTTCTCATTAATCAGAAAAAATAAGTGAAGCTATGAAAGCAAATGATTTCATTTTCCATTCAGCATCTTTCAGAAATAAATATGGCATATTTAGTAGACAATTTGCAAATGTACTAACTCTGGAACAAGTTAAGAGGTTTTTATCCACATCAGTGAAACATCAGTCCTTTTGTTTCCTGAATCTGTCAGAATGTAATTTCAGATTTGTAAATGAGCTACATTTAGTAGCATGTTTGTTGACTACCATGCCAACAGAAACAATGCATAATTCTAGCACTATCAGCATTTCAAAATTAACACATTGGGCAGGATTCACAAAGGCTTGCACGGAGTCTAAGAGTAGTGTAAGACTCTACGCAGCCTTCGCGATCCAGGAACAGCCCTAAAGTCCGTGTAAGAGACCAGCTAAAATGTCTCTTACACGGAGTGGGCGGGGATATGCTAATCACCTCACTTGCAGCCGAATAGCATGCAAATGAGGTAGATTAGCGATCCAGGAAGCCCAAAGCAGCCCGTGTAAGTGCCGTTTTAGCTGCAGAAATGTACTCAGTTGACAACTGCGTAAGTTTCTGCAAAAAACACAATGGAGCCATGTCAGCTCCAAATAAAGGGTGCATATGTGTCAGGCAGCATGCCAATGGCCAAATATGTGGCCATTGGCAAGGTACCCTGATGCAAATCTGAGAAATAAATAATTTTTTTTTCGGCGATCGCCGGTGTTTAAACGCAGCACAGCCCCGCGCAAACGGGCTGCGCTATATAAAACATAAAAATGAAGGTTATAAACCCACAAATGTGGGTTTTATGCAATACATGGATTTACAATGCAGGGACCAGCAGACCAAAAACAACATGGCCACCGTTTAGTGGTTGCTAAGGGGGGAAGCTGAGTCTAAGACATGTAACTAAGCATTAGTAGGCAATCTGATGCAAATGAGTGTTAGGATACTGAATTCCACTGTCACATAGCAAATGAGCACATTCTGAGTAGTGTAAGAGTTACATAAGGGGGAGGAACAGAGTAGGAGATAGGTGACATCATAGGGGGGAATGGCAGAAAGAAATGCAGTTCAATGGAGGTCAGTGTTACATGACAGATGTCAGACACATATCATGGGAAGAGGAGTGCCACAACATAAGCATGGGAAAGTCAAGAAATGGAAGGTGTACACTGTTGCCTACACCAAAGTTTCTTGCTGGGCGTGCATGCGCACGTGTGCGTGCCATGAAGCGCGAGTAGGACAGTGTGCGCGCGTGTAAGACAGACTGAGCATGTGGGAGCCTGTTGGCAGATGTTTAACACTGTTTGTGCTGGTGTGCGCGCGTTTTAACCCAAATAAGTAGATTCTGAACAGTGTAAGCATGTGTGCACGCGTGTAAGCCACTGTGAGCATGTTTCTGCTGGTATGCATGCTGCTCCCCCCTGAGGAAACAGAAAGGAAAAAGGAAGCAACAGAATTTGTAGGAAGCTAGCAGGGAATACTGCTGGAGCTAGCAGGTGAAAACAATTAGAAGCAGGCAATTACACAGGCAGAATAGTAGCCCAGCCCAGCACTTAAAACTCTGCAAACAGCAGTGCAGGATGTTTCTCTCAAGAGACACTGCAAGACAGGAGTAAGCTATTAGAAGTGAAAACTGAAAAAGCTGAACTCAGAGCAGAAATGTTAGGGGCTGCCATAGCTGTCATAATGAGACATAGGCAACTTGCTGAGGGTGGTGACAATGCAGATGGTGCCAGACAACCCACAGTGAGGAGACGGAGAAGAGTGTACAGGCCTAGGGTCACCTACCATGGGTTACATGAGCTGGAGATAGTAGAGCGCTATAGAGTGGACAGAGAGCTCCTGCAGCAAATAGCTGAGCTGTGCAGGCCACACCTCACACACAGAACCAACAGAGGGGAACCCATCCCAGTGGAAACCAAGGTATGTGTTGGCCTAAGAATACTAGCAACAGGTACCTTCCAAAGACCAACTGGTGATATGATGGGGATATCACAGGCATCAGCCTCCAGGGTACTGCACCAGTTCCTGGATGCCATGTCAGCACATGTCAGTGATCATGTATATTTCCTCAATGCCCATGAGGTATTGGCCAGCAATATGCGTCTCTTCCAGCAAATAGCGGAATACCCTGAGGTAGTGGGTGCAATAGACTGCACGCACATACGCATCAAAGCACCAGCCGGTGAGCGGGGTAGGGCCTACATTAACCGCAAGGGCTTCCCCTCCATCAACTGCCAGGTCGTGTGTGATGCCCAGGGCATAATAATGAATGTGTGTGCTGGCTGCCCTGGGAGCTACCATGATTCCCACATCTGGCATTTGACGCAGCTGTGCCAGACATTTGCCAATGGGGACATCCCACACGGACACCTAGTGGGGGATGCAGGATATGCACTGGAGCCATGGCTGATGGCACCCATCAGAAAGACACACACACATGAACAGGAATACCATACTTACTCTCTTATACTCTACGACCCCCTGTGTCTCTATTGGTCCATCTTAAATTCAGATTCCCTGTTACTCTAGCATGTCCAAAGGTCAGTCAATGGTTTCCTCTCCAGTCCAGCTGGTGAATCTGGGAATTTTGAGGCAATGTTACAACTGTCTCATGTACACGGACAACTCTCTCCTCCTCCAAATAGGTTCAAATATATGTGAGAGATGGAACTATTTAGCCAAACTGGAGGCTGAGCTCTCTCATCTCAAAACTGGTGTAACCAGTCAGGAGGAGAAGGTAACCTCACACAACACAATTCCAGTATCACATAGTCCCACCACATCAGCGAACCAAACACATAAATACACAAAAACATACTCAGAGGCTCTAAATAAAAATCTCCCTAAGCAACAGAGATCTCCAAAGCAGACATCCAAACAAACACTACCTCAAAACAAAACACACACAACACATAACCCACAAAGTCAGTGTGCCAAGCAGCCACAGTCCTTAAGGCTAAATAACACACTTGATACTCTTGTTATAGGTGACTCTATTGTCAGACACACTGACGTCCCGCTCATCATGCTGAATAAAGAGAAGGTCACAGTGAGCTGCCTGTTGGGTGCTAGGATCCGACACATAACGCAAGCACTCAGGTCACTCCAAAGCAAATACAAATATGACTCAGTCATTGTACATGCTGGTGTGAATGACCTGAGCGTGACCTCCCTGGACTACATGAAAAGAGACATAGAGGAGCTCTCTGATCATGTAGCCCAGGCTGGTATGACCCTGACCTTGAGCAGCATCTTACCCTCACCTAGAATGATGCCACAGTACAAAGACAAAATGATTGATTTTAACAATTGGCTAAAATGTTGGTGTCATTCAAAGGGGATCCAGTGTCTGTCAGCCTGAGATGACATGCTCGACAAGCCACGTTGCTTCGCTAGGGACGGCTTGCACCTGGCACCACTGGGCTTTCGGATATTGGCAAAGGCTCTTGCCACCCCCATAGTGCCTTTTTTAGGCAAGGCTCAAAAGTCAAACACAGCCCCATAGACAGCACAAGGAACAAGAAACTAAGGGTAATGCTGCTAAACATCAGAAGTCTTAACCTCAAGATGCATGCACTCGAAGCTCTCCTCAGTATGGAGAACATTGATATCTGTGCAGTGACAGAAACCTGGTTCAAGGCTCCAGAGAGCACCCCAGCACTACCAGGCTATACCCCGTATCATGCTTTTCGGCCCCAAAACCCGAACCAAACCACAAAAGGAGGGGGAGTTTCCATATTTATCAAGGATATGCACACCTCCAGGTTAGTGGCATTGCACAAAGTATCGGAGACCATCCATGTGCAACTAACAGTGGGAAAGACTGCTTTTCAGTTTATAGCATCCTACAGACCACCCTCTCAAAGTCAGGAATCCCATTCGGCTTTCCTGAAAACATTGGAGAACATGAAGATCTCTCCGAACACCATTATATTGGGTGACTTCAACTACCCAAACATTGACTGGGATCACTACTCAAGCCCCAGCACCTTAGCCCAAAGATTCCTGGAAATTATAAACTCAAATGCTATGGAACAACTAGTCACCACTCCCACAAGAGGGGACAACATACTAAACCTGATCATTACCAACATGGGGACTCTATGCTCCACACCAGAAGTATATCCCTCATTGGTAAGATCAGACCATAAATTAATTTCACTGGATGTCCACATCCCGACCCACCCCAGCCCAGAAAACCACAGTGAAAAACTTCTCAAAAGCGAACTTCTCACTTCTCAAAACCGAAGTGGAATCCTTCAAGGCCCCAGGGCCAGTGGAAACTACAGCCCAAACTGCAGAATCCTATATAAATGCATTCTACGGACATCTCCAGGAATGCATGGATCATGCTATCCCAAACAAAACCAAGACCCAATCATCCAAAGGCAGGCGTCTAGTCTGGTGGACCCCTGCCATAAATAAACTATACAACAGAAGGAGGAAGCTACTACATGATAGAGCAAAATCCCTAATAGGGAAGGTATCTCTGATCAGTACTAGCAAAAAATTACGATCCCTCATAAAATCCTCCAAGGCCAGCTTCGAGAGAAAAATTGCACAGGACACCAAAGACAATCATAAGGCTTTTTTCAGTTATGTTAGAAACCTGGGATGCAACTCCCAGACTTGTTCTGAGTTGATTCTAAACGACAAAAAATACACTGAACCCACAGACATCGCCAATATCCTGGCAAACAGGTTCAGTGCAAACTTCTCCCCCTCCCCCCAAAGAGCAAGTATCTATCCCGCAGAGGGCTGCCTCCCAAACATCTCAGATGCTCAGGTGAAGGCTGCCCTCTCCAAAGCAAAAACACTGCTTCCATGGGACCAGATGGCGTCCCAGGTTGCGCCCTACATGAACTACAAGAGGAACTAATCCCTCAAATAAAACAGCTATACAATCTCAGCCTCACTACAGGATATGTGCCCACAGAATGGTGTACAGCAACAGTGGTCCCACTCCACAAAGGTGGAGCCTCTACGGACCCTGGAAACTATCGCCCCATAAGCCTGACTAGCTTAGTCTGCAAGGCTATGGAGAGGATCATCATGGAGCTCATAAACAAAGACATTGGCGACCTACAGACACTAGATCCTACCCAGTTCAGCTTTGTCAAGGGCAGATCCTGCCTTTTGAACCTGGTTGACTTCTTTGAAACAGTCACCAAAGCCATAGATGAAGGGAAGGTAGTCCACACAGCCTATCTGGACCTTGCAAAGGCATTTGACACAATACCCCACTCGGGCATCATAGATAAGCTATCCAGCTTAAATATAAACCCTATGTCACAAGATGGGTCGCAAACTGGCTCAAAGACAGAACCCACAGAGTGAGAGTTGCTGGAGCCATGTCAGACTCGAAACCGGTCACAAGTGGTGTCCCACAGGGTTCTGTCCTGGGACCACTCTTGTTCAGTATATACTTTTCTGAGGTACAGGCAAACGTGGGAGGACTATGGCTCACCAAGTTCGCAGACGACTGCAAACTGGGCGCCATAATCAACTCTCCAGCTGACACAAACATCCTTCAAAAAGGTCTCACAGAGACAGATAACTGGTGCCAGCGCCATGGTTTAAAGCTAAATGCCAAAAAATGTATAGTCATACCCTTTGAAAAACAATGTGCCCACAAATTACCACATAGGCAGAAACCCATTAAGTACAGAGAAAGTTATTAGGGACCTGGGGACCCAAGTTGATAGCAATCTCTCCTTTGAAAACCACATTGCCAAAGTGGTTAGAAAGACCTTCTACATAGCCCACCTCATCACAAAGGGTTTCACATCTAGATCAAGAGAGGTAATCATGCCCCTTTATTCATCCCTCATCAGGCCCATCATAGAATACAATGCCATTTTTTGGGATGTACCTTACCCGACACCTGCAGCAATTAGAAAGACCCCAAAAGTATCTCACCAAGAGGATCAAGGGTCTCAAACAGATGCCATATGCTGCTCGGTTAAAAAAACTCCAGCTCTACTCAGTTGCATACCGCCTACTTCGAGGCGATCTATGCCTGACATACAAAGCTATGTCAAATCCAGAATTAATGGACATGCTCCACCTCAGTAAATCTAAATCCCTTAGAGCCACACGCTCGAGGGACTTCAACCTCAGCACAGAAATAAATAGAACTTGCTGGTGGGACAAGTTCATAACCCAGAGGCTCCCTTGTCTGGAATAGAATTCCAGTTCATGTGAGGCAGAGCACCTCACTGAATCTCTTCAAGAAGAATCTCAATAAGTGGATGGGGGATCGTAGGTTTGTCCCAGGGATTACTCCCATGTCACTATTAGACAGAGGCACAGTAAACTAAACCTTAAAAATGGCACAGTATACTCAAATCAAGGGGTGGCGTAAGCCATACAGAATCGGGCTAGGCTTATAATTGCCCCAGGGCAGATAGCCTAGTATGAACCTATGAACCTATAATGAGGCACACGCACAAACACGTAATGTAATAGAGCATGTGTTTGGGCTGCTCAAGTCACGGTTCCGGTGTCTGGACACACCTGGTGGAGCCATGCAGTACACACCAACTACATGTACCCAAATTGTCATGGTATGTGCTATGCTACATAATATGATCTTGAGAAAACAGCTGCAGCAGGACCAGCATAGGGCTGGGCCAAACAGCCCCCCACCATTGCCAAGGCCATCACAGGCAGAGCGTGACTCGGAGAAGGAACAACCTGATCCTGCCCCAGTAGGGAGAAGGAGGCATGCCCAGTATGCCCTGGCCTTGGCAAAGAGGCAATGCATAGCACATACACTGGCTAAGTAGGAACCCTGGGAATGATACCCCCTCTGACTCACTCAAATAATAACAGGGATGCCTAAAATGACATGACCTGCTCACAAACATGTACAGGGAGTGTAATATGTGCATCCGACAGAGGCAGCCCTGCAGCATCACCTGAGGCATGAATGCCATGTGTTAAGTAATGTAACACCATGTACTATATGCACACCTGAGGACCGTGACTAACATCCTACCCTCACCAAGCATCATGCCACAATATGACAATGAGATGATCAATTGCAATAATTGGCTGAAGTATTGCAGTTAGTCAAAGGGGATCCAATGTGTGCCAGCCTGGGATGACATGCTGAGCATGACATGATGCTCCACCTGCTAGGACTGGCATGCACCTATCAGTGCAGGCCGTATGGATACTGGCAAAAGCTGTTGTTACCCACAGCGTGCCCTGAATAGGTAAGGCTCAAAACACAAACCAACCTCCACAGGTATCAGAAGGGATAAGAACCTAGATGTAATGCTACCCAATGCCAGAAGTCTAAACAGCAAGATGCATGCAGTCTAAACTCACCCAGTATGGAGAATGTTGATATCTGTGCTGTAACAGAAAACTGGGTCAAGGCTCACAACAGCACCCTAACACAACCAGGTTACACCTCATACTGTGCTGTACAGCCTCAAAACATGGAACAAGCTACAAAAGGAGGGTGACTAGCAATAATTGTCAAGGATAACCACACCCCCATGTTGGTACCACAACAAGAAGTAGCATGGACTAGCCATGGTCAAGTAACAGTGGCTAAAACTGCCTCCCAGTTTATAGCCTGCTACAGACTACCGTCACAACACCAGGAACTGCACCTGACCTATGTTGGAATACATGAATATATCAAGTCTTCCAAACCACATTATATTGGGTGACTGAAAATACCCAGACATAGACTGGGAGCATTATACTAGCTCCAACACTGTAGGACAAAAGTCATAGACTCCATAAACCAAAATGCCCAGGAACAACGTACCACTCCCACAAGAGGGGTAAGCATACTGGATGTGATAATCAGCAACATGGGTACTGGATGGCAAGATGAGAAGTGTATTGCTCACTGGTAAGACCAGACCATAGAGTAATCACACTGGATATACACATTCTGACCACAGTCCCCAGCCAGAAAACCACAGTGAAAATCATGTGTAAAGCAAAAGTTGCACTCCTCCAAACTGATGTGGAATCCATTAAAGGCCCTGTACAGGTGCAAAATATGGGCCACACCTCAGAACCTGTTATACAGGCATTACATGAACACTGCCAGGAATGTTTGGATTATGCAATCCTAAATTAAAACAAGACACAATGCCATACACGTAGGCATCTGGCATGGTGGACTCCAACCACTACCAAACCATGCAAGAGAATGAGGAAGCTACTACATGATAGAGCAAACATAAAAAAGAAGTAATCACTGATCAGTAGTATGGCAATAAAATATGTCCACACATGCAATCCACTAAGGCCAGCTACAACAAGTTGAATCTGTGAATCTTGAGGCAATGTTACACCTGCCCCAAGTACACAGACAACCCTCAACTCCCCCCAAGAAATACAAATATATGTGAGAGATGTAAACATTTATCCAAACTGGAGGCTGAGCTCCCTCAACTCAGTACTCCCTAAACTAGTCAGGAGGAGAAGGTAACCACACACACCACAAACCCAGTCCCACATAGACCTATGACAACTGCAAACCAAAGACATAAACACAGAAAAACATTCCCGGAGGCTCGAATTACAAACACACCACACCAACAGAGGCCTCCAAAGCAGACACCCAATCAAACAACCTCCAAACATAGCACATGCAACACATAGTACACAAAGCTGGTGTGCCAAACAGTCACAGGCCAGAAGGAGAAACAACATGCCTGATACATTTGTAATAGGTGACTCCATAGTGAGACACGCTGCTGTCGCGCACACCAGACTGAACAAGGGAAAGGGTACAGTAAGCTGCCTGTAGGCTACTACAATATGCCACATAACACAAGTATGCAGGTCACCCCAAAGCAAGTAGAAATATGATGCAGTCATAGTCCATGCTGGTGTGAATGACCTGAGATGTACCTCCCCGGACTACATGAAAAGAGACATAGATGAGCTCTCCGATTATGTAGTCCAGGCCGGTATGACACTGACCGTTTGCAACATCCTACCCTCACCAAGAATGATGTCACAGTACAAACACAGAATGATCAGTTATAACAAGTGGCACAATTACTGGTGTCATTCCAAGGGGATCCAATGTCTGTCTGCTTGGGATGTCATGCTTGACAAGCCACGCAGCTGTTCCAGGGATGGCTTGCACCTGTTACCACTGGGCGTCTGGATATTGGATAAGGCTTTTGCCACTTCCACAGAGCCCTTCGTAGGCAAGGCTGAAAAGACTAACCCACCACCCTAGAAAACATAAGTGGAAAGAAACATAAGGGTAATGCTGACCAATGCCAGATGTGTAAACCTCAATATGCATGCTCCCGAGGCCCTCCCCAGTATGGAGAACATTGATGTCTGTGCAGTGACAGAAACCTGCTGCAAGCCTCCTGACAGCACACCAGCACTACCAGGTTATAACACATATCATGCGTTATGGCCCCAAAACCTGGAACAAAACATAAAAGGAGGGTGAGTATCCATATTCAGCACAGACACCCATACGTCCAGGTAACTGACAATGCACAAGGCATTGGAGTCCACCCATGTGCAACTAACCGTAGGCAAGACTGCTGTACAGTCTGTAGCATGCTACAGACCACACTCTCACACACAGGAACCCCACCCAGTTGTCCTGAAGACACTGGACAGTATGAATGTCCCACCAAATACCAAACAAGGTACTCACAAATTACCACATAGGTGGTAAACCATTATGTATGGAAGGAGTAATCAGGGACCTAGGGACACAAGTGGACAGTAACCTGTTATGTGACACTCACATTGCCAATGTGGCTAGGAAGACTGTCTATATTGGACACCATATCATGAAAGGATTCACATCTATGTCAGAGGTCATTGTGCCCCTATACTGTTCTCTTATCAGACCCATAATCTAGTACAATGCCTCATTTGGGATGTACCTTACCTGACACCTGCAGCAGTTAGAAAGACCTCAAAGGTACCTCACCAAGAGGATAAAGGGTCTCAAATATATGTCATATGCTGCCTGGCTGTAGACACCCCAGCTGAATGCAGTCACATACTGCCTACACAGAGGCATTGTATATCTGTTGTACAAGGCCATGTCCAACACAGGAGTAATGGACATGCTCCACCCCAGAAAACTCAAAGCCATCGGAGCTGTGAGAGTGAGAGATGTCAACCTCAACACATAATGAAATAAGATGTGATGGAGGGACAGATACATAACCCAGAGGCTCCCCACACCCTGGAACAGAATCCCACTCCATGTTAGGCAGAGCCCCTCACTGACACTCTTCAACAGGAATCTTGCCAAGTGGATGGATGATCGTAGATTTACACTGGGGGTCTTCACTGTGTCACGTCCAGACAGATGCACAGCAAAGCAAATCATAAATGGCCATAATATTCACAAGTTTTGGGGCTGAAAAGCATGGTATGAGGTATAACCTGGTAGTGCTGGGGTGCTCTCAGTAGCCCTGAACCAGGTATCTGCTACTGCACAGATATTGATGTTCTCCATGCTAAGGAGAGTTTTGAGTGCATGCATCTTGAGGTTTAGACTTCTGGCATTGAGTAGCATTACTCTTAGTTTCTTATCCCTTGTGATACCTATGAAGGTGGGTTTGTCATTTGAGCCTTGCCTAACAAAGGCACTACGGGGGTAGCAAGAGCCTTTGCCAATATCCAAAAGCCCAGGGGTGACAGGTGCAAGCCGTCCCTAGTGAAGCAGGTGGTTCAACAGAAGATGAGTATGTGAGGGTGTAGTGCCTGTGATTAGTTAGCAGTGGCATATATGACTGCTCACGTGGACAAATGCCAGGTAAGTCATATGCAATGTGTCACAGGCAACGTACATGTGAACAGGACAAACAGTGACGTTCTGTCAAGTGAGACATGGACATACATATAGTAAGCTATGCAGATGTCACTAGGAGTCCACAGAAGCTCTGTAACTATGCATTGCAGGTGGGATCAGTATTCCAGGGTAATTGCAAGCAAACATGCATGCAAACAAAGCTACAGTAAGCAGGGCTGCATGTAGTCCATTGTACAACAAACAATCTGTACCACTTCCAGTAGGTAACACTGCAAATATGCAGGCACTATGCACATGTACATGGAAATACACAGGTTAGATGGCTAGGGTCCAGTCTCAGCACACAAGTGTACAGACCATGTACCATCAGGATGTACAATAACTGGATGGAAACCCATGTGCTCATACCTGCAGTAATACACATGTCAAATAACAGACACTGAGCCTTCACTCAGTGGTTCCATACTTAGTAGGATGTATGCTACCTGGCCTGCCATCACAGTATCCCTGACATGTATGGGGACTCTCCTTCCTGTGACAGTTAGTTTTGTGTGTTGGGGCTGTCTAGCATGGTATGAGATGTGAGCTTGCAGTGCTAGGGTGCTCCTGTGTGTCCTGTACCAGTCGTGTAGTACTGCACACATATCAACATCCTCAAACATCCGCATTGCAGAGTCCAGTGTGGGCAACATGCCACTTGCAGTTTACATGTCCATCATTGCATATTAATACTTTCATTACCTTATCCCCTGTGCTACCTATGTATGTAGCCTTCTGTTGACATCCTTACCACCAGTATGCCAACATGTGCGGATGATACACTATGGTACTTACCATGGGTGTAGACAACAGTACATGACAATCATACCCTTACTGCATCAGGTATGCTGTGATATACCCACAATTATTTCAGCACGCAGTACTGTTAACAACATGATACTATTACTACACGTCTATGTAGTCACCCTGTGCATCAGCAACATGTTAACCTGTACCTGCACTGATGTTACAGATTGCAGGAGGTGGCACAGTTTCATCATATGCACAGGGTGTGAACTTGGTATGCCTGAGTCAGCCACCGATACCACCAATTGACATGTATGTGTATGTGTGTTGGTGAGGGACAGCAGTACAATGTGGGGCAATGTTGATGCAGTGTGTGCATGTATGCGGTAGCCCTAGGTGTTGTCAATTTGCATGTGTGTATGGATGCACACAGTTCCACCTCATGGCTGCCATATACTGGTGTTTGTCGACAGCCACAGACTGTACCTGCCAGGTCATACAGATCAGTGTCTCTGGCCACGGACACGGTACCTGTGCCTTGCAGGGGTGCTACGGACCATATCCGGTATCAACCCAAACTGGGTACTGTCATCAGAAGCAGATGTTCGTTGACTGGACACAGATCCCTGTCGGGCCTGGCCAGAGCCATGTGCACGTGGTCTCCTGGGGCGGTCTGATGACAGCACAGACCCAGCATTGCTGGGGCTGCTGCTGGCACTATGGGGGCGGCCACGACCCTGTTGTCATCCGCAACGACTGCCAGCTGCTGCTGTTGCTGGCATACGCCCACGTCGATGCCTCAACCGTCCACCATCACCCTGGCTCATGGACATGTAGTTGTGGAACCGGTCTAATATGTCCCCACAACGTCTGTCTATGACATCGGTGAAATTACGGATGGCAGCCGCAATGTCACGCATACTGTCAGTCATGGCTGTGCGACATGCTGTCAGCTCCCTCAGACCCTGTCTGGTGTACCATTCCATATGTGACTGTGCCTGCATGACAGCCTGAAACATAGCTGAGGTTGTAAGACCTCTGTGGGCACGTCTGACAGGTGCAGTATGCCCACAGATGTTCCCATGAGAACCCCTGGACATCTGTCTGTGTGGTACCATCTCAGGGCCATGCCCATGGCTGCTGTGTGGGGAGGCATGTGCCACAGATACCACATTACCCTGGTCAATGCCCACTGTATGCTGTCCATCACCTAAGGACATTGGTGACAAAGGGTGTATTGGCAGGATAACTGTGCGCATTGATGGGGTTGACAGCTGTGTACTGTCAATCGGCTGACCAATGATTGACCCTGGCATACCTTCCTGTGCCATTACACAGATGTCATCATTATCAGTACCCATGGCACCTGCTTCAGATTCGCTGCTGCATGACACCAGAGCAGCACCAGAACCTGTGGGAGGGAAACAGGAAACACAGTTTACAATGTCTACACAATATTACCAGTGATGCACATGTCCACACATGCACAGGTCCAGACATGCACATGTGCACACATGCACAGGTGCACACATGCACACATGCACACATGCACAGGTGCACACATGCACACGTGCACACATGCACAGGTGCACACATGCACACATGCACACGTGCACACGTGCACACGGACACATGCACACAGTTGCACACAGTTGCACACAGTTGTACACTACTCAGTATGCGAGATATCAACACACAGACACACCTGCATGCATACACAGAGCACTAAGTGAGCCTAATATTACTATTACTATCACTATCAAGACTATTAAAGGTATTGTTAATACACACTCACCAGCATGGATAGGCTGCATTGCTGTTACACAGGAGGGACCTGCAGAAGTGAGGAAACTAATGTCAGTGGGCACAACTGTGCCATTGTTACTGAGTATGATACAGGTCAGTAGTACAACAGTCGCCTTTCACAGGTCAGCTGCTGATATTGAGAATATCACACTTGCACATTAAATACTATGATGACAGCTACAAACCAAGGTCACACCTCACACATGCATTAACTACCAGTGTACACAACAGTCAACTATACATATGGCATATTACCTGCATGCTCATAGTCTTGCTGCTGCATGGCTCCAGCCTCCATCATAATGCATGTCTGCTGCTGCTGTTGTTGTTGGCGTACTGGAGCCACTACACTCATGAGTAGTCCCTCCAGTCTGGTGAGTGGAGGATGTGTAGCCACCCCAGCACCTGTGGCGACCTGTTGCCTGTAGATATCCAATGCACGCTGATGGACATTTCTGATTGAATCACTGCAGTGATGTCATACCTGCTCATATGTCCTATTATGCGTGGCTATGTCATTTACCCGACGGACCAGGTCTTGCCACAGTGCAGCCCTCTCCTGCTGATTCTGGCTGGTGCGGGAAAAGAGTATTACATAATCCTGCACCAGGCTCTGGTGTATCTCCTCATCCTCAGCTGCGGAGTAAGCTGGATTTTGCGGGTGAGCCATGTTCCTGAAAAAGGAAATAACCTGATATCAGCAATATATGTCAGCAGAATTTGGCACACATACTACACATGCTACTCGACTGTTATGATACGACATATCTCACATATATAGCATCTGTCTGTCTATTGGTGGATACACATGTAAATGGCCAGGTATCAGTGCTCAGCCAGCAACTGTGCAACAGTACCTGGCACACTCCATATGACATACTACCAAACCCCAGCAGTCAGAACACTGATTCAGGTCCAGAGCACCTCCTCACTCTGGGGGGTTGTATCTAGGTACTGTATGGGCTACATCATCAACGACTGTGAGCTGACCACAAACTAATTGCCCTGGATATACATATCCCACCTCCACCAACAGCACAAACGACTATAGTGAATAACATTGCAAATGCAAACTTTACACTTTGTAACAGTGACATGGTATCCTTTCAGCCCACTAGGCCAGTGGAAGACACAACCCACAATGCTGACCCCTTCACAAATGCTTTCTACGGACATCTCCGAGAATGCATGGATCATGCAGTCCCATATATGGCCAAGACACTCTCCACAAAGGAACAGCATCCTGTCTGGTGGACCCCAGCCATAGACAGATTGTATTACAAAAGATGGAAGTTACTGCAAGACAGAGCATAATTCCAGAAAGGGAAGGCATGTCTGAGCAGCATTAGTAAGGATCTATTTTCCCTCATACAAACATCCATGGGCAACTTTGAGAGGGAAATCAAGAGGGACACTACAGATAACCACAAGGCCTTCTTCAGTTATTTTAGCAACCTGGTCAGAATCCCTCCACTATGCTCATAGTTAGTACACAACAACAAATAATTCACTGAAACCACAGATATTGACAACATTGTGGCAGACAGGTTCAGTGCAGGTTTCACCCCTCCCTCTCCCCCAAAATAAGACATAGTTATCCCAGCTGATTGTAACCTCCCTGTCATCACAGATGTCCAGATGAGAGCCACCCTCAGGAAAGCAGAATACACAACATGAATGGGACCTGCTGGTATCCCCGGTTGCATGCTACATGAACTCCGACAGGAGCTAAACACACATATAGAAGTGCCATGTAACACTAGCCTGACTACAGGATATGTACCTGTACACTGGCGCACAGCAGCAGTGGTTCCACTCCACGAAGGAGGCACCTCAATATACCAATACAATACAACACAATACAATACATTACAATACAATACTATACAATATGCTATTGCCCCTGGGACTACAGCAGCATACTGTTCTGCTACCCTGACCATTGTGACACATGTGGTGTGATGGTACCTGCTGCTGTCAAACAGTTACACAGGGTGACTCATATGGCATATTACCTATCTGACTAACATTCAGCAGGGGTATGTGTGACATGTACTCATGGGGAGTCTTGCTTCTTAACACTGTGTGGTTTATTGCAGGGTATGTCTTATCTGTGGGTAGGAACCTTTACCTCCACATGTGCTCTCTATTGCAGTGGAACAGACGACACACAGCAGTCATTTAGGTTGTGGATGGTGTGAGGTGTTACTATGGTTGTTGGACATCTGTCATGGGTTTGACTTAAGTATGTAAATCCAGGAGTGGTAACCTCTATGTAGGTAGTATGTGTGTACTCTGTCGTGTTGTCAGTCACTGTGCATTGATAATGTGTTTGAGTGCATTGTCACAGTGTTGTACATGTCACTGTGTCCTTCTCCATATCTGTAGCTGTCATGTGAGGTACATACCATGGCAGCCATTATGTGGTGTGGAGGGGTACACTGACCTACATGTCCATAGCTGACACACCATGTCTGCTGACACATACCATGTGCAGGTATTCCAGGAATAGTGTGCCACTGTGAATATCATTGGGGGGACTATTGTACACATTTATGACCCTGTTCACCCCTGACACCACATGCAGTGCTGGGCAGCCAATCACATATCTGGTGGTTACTGGTGTAGGTGATTTGAAATGGGGTATGGTACTCCAGTTTTGACACTGGTGTTCACTCCATGCCTTTGTCACCAGGCACCTGTTGCAATACATCTGTACACATGTGCCTCACTCAGAATATATATACATCTCTCTCTATATATATATATATAAATATGTATATAAATATATCTATATGTATACATATATATATATATATATATATATATATATATATATATATATATGTATATATTGCTATAGATATGGAGGGGGTGACAGAAGGGGGGGTTGAGAGACAGAGGGGGTGGGACAGGGTGTTGAGGGTCATATACAGTCATACCTGTAGATAGTCAGATCTATATATATATATATTGATGTACATATATTGCTACAGATATGGAGATGGGGTGTGTGACAGAGGGGGTGAGAGTGACAGAGGGGGTGGAACAGGGGTTGTTGAGGTTGTCATATACAGTCATACCTGTAGATAGTCAGATCTGTCTGTCTATATACTGATGTACATATATTGCTATAGATATGGAGAGGGGGGATGTGACAGAGAGGGGATGAGAGTGACAGAGGGGGTGGGACAGGGGTTGTTGAGGTCGTCATATACAGTCATACCTGTAGATAGTCAGATCTGTCTGTCTATGTATATGTATCTACATATATCTATATCTGTATGTGTGTATTACATATATATGTTTGTACATATTCTATCTATCTACATCTGTCTATGTATTCCTACATCTCTCTCTATGTATGTATACATATATGCATATTATATATATATATATATATATATATATATATATATATATATATATATATATATACATACATATTTTGATATACATACGTATCCATATGATAGATAGGTATATCAACATGTTTGTTTACCATACTGTATACACACACTAACTTACTGCTAAACATACATAACTGTAAAACCTACTTTGTACATTGCACTACAACCTACATTCAACCTACATTGATATGTGCACATAGATGCTCTCACATACAAATGTATGCACAGCCTTCACTGATAGTTGCTGTATGTCCCCTGCCCTTTGCACATCTTCATATACATATGGATACAGAGCAATGACACATATGGTGGGTTCACAGTATGTAGACCTTTATAGTATTACTTTACATTACCTGTGTTTGTCACAGCTGCTTGTGTTGCCATCTGGTTTTGTGTCCTGCTGCTCCACTTGCCAGTTGTCAGCTTTCAGGTGGCTGTTGCTGACCAGTTTTGTTTGTGTATGTTTAATTTTGTTTTTCTCTGTCTCTGTCACTGTCTCTGTCTCTCTCTCTCTCTGTCTCTCACTTACTCCTCAGGGTGCAATGAAAGTATTGCATGTGTGGACTGGGAGTACAGCATGCTTTTGTAGGTATCTGCATATGTCCATGTGATGGCCTCTGCACCAATTGTTAGCCAGCATTTGCTAACTGCATGCAGCCAGTTGTGTACTGATTGCAGTTCTCACTGTGATTTCAGAACAGTGCTATTAAAAGGTATGTGAGATAGGCGTAGCCCTTTCAGATTTTAAGGGCAGGGACCATGCTGGTATGCTGTGGACAATGTTCTGTGAGTGTAAAGGTTGGTATCTCTCTCATATTTCCAGCTGTGTTGTAGATTAACATTTCTCCATTCATTTCTCCAGTTTCCTGTACTAACTGTGTGTGTACACTGACACCTACAACTACTACTACTGTTAATGTGTGTGTGTGTGCTTTCCTGTGGGACATGTGGTGTAACTAGTGTATAGCAGTGGCTCTTGCACTTTGTTGCTATATGCTTCAATATTTGCCCTTTACAGTCACTACTTGTATGCCTGCTAGGTGTCCTGACTGTAGTGTGCTGCTGTGGCTTTCCTATTTTCCATGTACATTCACACCTTGGAATGCTTGCTATATCTGCTAGGGTGTTACAGCATGCAGTGTGGTCTGGCCATGGTGTGGGCCTTGACATCTATTAGGGTATTTGAGTATGCTGTTGAGCAGGCCCCAGGCACTTTCAGGTGCATCTGTTATCTGCCTCATGGAATGGTACATATCAGTGGGGTACACCCATTAAATTGTCTGGTATGCTGCAGTTGTGACTGTGGGATAGCATGAGCATATGTATTACTACACTTTTTCTGCCATGCAAGTCGTGCATACTTTCAGGACTTCATAGTTACCATTGCATGTGTTGTAACACCTTTCTGCCTACTGTTTGTACATTTCACATGGAGTCTGTGGGCATTCCTGTAACTCAGTCACTGTTGCTATGTCTAGGCTCTTAACTATTCAAATATGGTGGTGTCAAACCTCTCATGTGTACAAATATTTGCAGGTTGTCCACATTTCTGCCTCATATTTTGGTCAATATCTCATGCACAGCTTTTTCTGGCAAATCACTCTGGGCTCAAGTCAGAATATAGTGACAAACATTTAAGTTTCAGACTTCATACCCTTCCAAACATCCCACAAAATGCAGAACCTGTTACTCTCTGAACTGTCTAAGTTTGTTGTAACATTATTTGTAATGTGTCCCTGGTTTTGGCCTTTGCTCCACATATTTTATTACTTGGTCCAGATGTGTTCCTGTAACAGGTTGTGGGGTATAGGCAGTGATTATCCTGCTGTGAGTATGTGTGTGGCTTGCAAGGTGCTACAGTGACATTATTACCTACTAGCTACCAACTAGCATGGCTGTTTCTGTTCACACACTACTATCATAGATATCCACTAGATTTGACAGTAAATATACATGACATGCTTTGTGTACTACACATCCTATATTCCCTTTACATTCATTCCTACTATTACATGATATAGTTATTTTAGCACAATGTTCTTGTATAACAGTCATGGCTTAGTGGTAAGTCATGTAGACTAGTGTTTCCAAGGTCCTGGGTTCGGGACTGACAGTGGGATTTTATTTTGCTTTTGAACTGACTACAGGACCTGTCAATCAGAGTGACTAAGGCACTTTTAAGCAGTTGTAACAGGGTTAGCGCTGGTTTACGCGGAGCTCACGCATGTGCACTGGTGTTTAGCTCCGCGCATACATGTGCACACCCGCTTACAACAGCTTAAATGTGCTTATTCTTGCGCACATCCGCGCTATTTTCTTTGAAAGAAATGAAAATGGGGAGACAGGAAAGTACTGAAAAAAGGGTCACAAAGAGGATAAGACAGTAGGGGAAACAAGCTCAGGTTTTGCAGGAGGGATGTAGGTAAGGCCCATAGCTGCCCATTTCTTCATCAGCAACAGCTGTGCATATGTATGTAATTTGGTGTGACATTTGAAACCTTCCACCCCTGAGAGAGTTGTCAGGACAACAATAATACTTGTTGTACAGCCAATTGTAATTGATAGTTTCCATGTCCAGCAGACATATGTGCAGAATGGGCAGCTATGTATGGGGCGTAATTTTTTTGTGGGTACAGAGTGCCCTTTTTTTTTTTTCAGGTGAGAGTGGTATGTCAGGTGACGGAAGTCGGTATAGCTGGGGAGGTAAGTTGGGTAGGTCAACAGACAAGACAAACAAGACGCATACAGGGGCGGTGTATGACACGTGTGGGGGGGGGTTACACAATTGACGGGGACGGATGTTTGGATATCCAGAGCCCATGAGCCCACAGATGGCAACAGTGGAACTGATATCCCCACCCATGGGCAGTTTCCACTGTTCCTTCACTGCCCAGGACGGGGCTGTGCTGGAGGGGTGTAGGCCGGGCAACAGGCATGCCCGTAAGTTGTGCCACCTGTGCCTCAAGCTGGCATAGGGGCCCAAGAACAGAGTCCTGGATCTCCCTACGCACCACAGTTCGGACGCTACGGAGGGTGAGTGGTGGTTCTCCTCCGGCTACGCTTGCAGAGGGGGGAACGGGCCCAATCCCCTGTAGCGCTTCCACCCGCAGGTGGCACAGGGCCATCGGAGGAGGGTCCAGACTGGGCACTCGTGCCAGGTGCACTCGCCAGCTGAGGTGGGAGAGCTGGGTCCGCTGGAACCCGCCTTCCCTGTCATCCTATGTTTTGCATTATGTCATGACAGTTTGGGTTAGTAACATACAATACCATTCGCAATTAGTTGTAACAGCATGCATTAGTATTCCCATTAACCAAACACCCAGATATTCACACCATTGAACAGTGAGCATAACACATGCATAATTTGAACACCAATACACAGTCCAACAACATGCAGGGTTGATTGATGGCAACAGGCCATCAGGTTTGGATGTATGAACAGGGCAGATGCATCAACGTGCATGCAAATATTTATGACCCAACAGGACAAATGTCCAGGGGTATTAATTGTGATTGCACATACCAATTTCACGTGGAATGGATTATATGTGGTTATAGGGTGGGGTGAAGAAAATATTATTAACACCTTCAAATACCAATACATATGCTGTACATTTCTAATAGCTACAGATATATACACACTACTATTCTAACTACAGTTTCCTATATGATAACTACTTCAATTTGGTGATAGGACTGTTACTGCTACATCAATATACATTTTATTGTTATTCATACACATTCATATCTGGCTTTGTTCAGCTGCATCATCCTGCTACATTTGCTTTATATAGCTATAGACAACTGTGGATGTTTGATATTTCAGACAATCATACTATCTGCATATTGCAGACTGAGAGCAACATATCCAGATTTTGGGATACACATTCCAGCTGCAGCAACACTTTGAACACATTTCGCAGTTTGGTTCTACTTGTCACATTCATTTCATTCTGTACTGACTGCAGTATACTTTATTCAGGGGTTACTCTTTCTCACACTCTCTCACTTGTTTTCATTTTACTATTCAGGATGATACTTACTTCTAGGCTCTATTGACATGTTTTACTTGTAGTTATTACAATCCTTTCCAGCAGTCTCACTTCTGTCATATTTCAGTATTTCAACAGGGATATATTTCACACATGTGATTTGCTCATCTTCTGCAGCTGTACTTTTCAGCCTGCTGCAGGTTTTGTACTATTATATTAGAGGTGGGGCATCTTTATTTCAGACTTTATTTCAGACATTTTCATTTTTCTGCTTGGATTACAGACCGCAACACACTTTTGTAATCAATCAATACTTGCAAACACTTTTACACTGTTACTTGCACATTTTATTACTTAGTGACTACACTGCACTCTTTTGCTACCTGTCATACTTTTATATTTCTTTACAGTTACTGGGAGTGGATTACTGACCTGCCTGGTGGCGCAACCGCACCAGCCTATCGCCATAGGCTCTGCGGTTCGCAGAACGGACACCTGCAGCTGTAATATAAATGAAGTAATATTGGAATACACATCTCCATAATATCAGCTAATTTAATTTCTTACATACATAATTGCATGTAACTTACTCAGTAGTGGGGCGTTGGGCATTTGCTGGGCCTCCTGGATCCAAAGGTTCAATTGGTCCTGCTTGTGTCTCTTCAGGTCCGCATGGTGGTGACGGACCTGCTCACCAGTCCTTGGAATCCCTGTGGCACTGGCGAGATCATGAGCCAACCGGTCCCACACCTCAGCCCTATATGCTCTCCACAGGACCTGGCCCTGCATGAGTTGGGCCTCATGATTGTGGACTAGGAGCCAGACCATGTATCTGGACTCCCCAATGCCCCACCTCTGTGCTCGAAAGCAACTACCCTCACCTACTCCTGACATTCTGGCTGCAAGTCAGTTCTACAATCATTTATGCTGTGTATTCCCGCCTATGGGACTTATATATGCCGTTTTTCCCACACTTATCTGTGATTGGCCATTTTGGAATTGTATCAACTTCACAAAACCTGCTTTTTCATGCTCCACTTTCTATTCATTCCTATATATTTGCTATTACTGCATTTCTAAGTACAGCTGTCGTGGCTTAGTGGTTCAGTACCTTGACTATGGTGCATGGTATCCTGGGTTCAAACCTGGCCACTGCTTTTTATATTTTATGACTGTCTAGACAGGCTAGGGGGTGTGTCTGTGTAAAGGCAGTTTTCTTACAGCTTGCTCAACGTTGCCCGTCGGTTAGCTTGTTTGCGCGGTGCACAGCTCCGCGCAAACGGGTTATGCTGGTTTACGCTTCATTTGGCTGTCAGCATGCATATTACGCTCAGCTCAGCTAGGTTTGGCTGTTAGCACGCATATTACGCTCAGCTCAGCTAGGGGCACACAGTTTCAGCGTGTTAAACCACTGCTCACCTACGGGCACTCATTTTGCACCTGTTAAATCACTGCTCAGCTACGGGCACTCATTTTGCACCTGTTAAACCACAGCTCACCTATGGGCAGATGCACTCACCTTGTTAAACTGTAGCTCAGCTATAGGCACATCTCACATTTTTTATTGTTTTGTTATCTCACATTTCTTCAAAATAAATGGACTATTTCATTACATTTAACATAAAATATAATTTTATATGTGTACATATTTGTCAGGGACTTGTTTCGTGCTTATTTTACTAAAAATAAAAATTGATGTTGTGGGGGCTCTAACCATGAATGCCTGCTCTTCAGCCGACGTCTCTACCACTACGCTATTGCTTCTTGGCTTGCTTTGCATATTAAGTTCTTATATCCTTTTCCACTGAATGCTAACTGTGGCTAAGCTACGGGCACGCCCACGCAAACGAGCGCACTCACGGGCAAACATCTTTACGATTTAAAAAAAATATATAACATGTTCATTTATATATTTTATGTTCATAGTGTCTGTGGGGGCATGTGTTGTGTTTATTCACATTTCCATGGCCTCTGTCATGGGTGTTTACTTTGGGCACTTTTACTCTTCTGGGGGCGTGTCCGCTTGCAGGGCTCGGCCTACGGACACGCCTCCTACTGTCTTCCATGGACCGTGTTAGCCTTAGGTATGATTCAGCATGCTCTCATGAATATGCAGAGCATGCTGACATCACTCCGTTTAACTGCAGCCTCTGTGTAAGAGTTATAACTCTTACACGGAGGCTTCGTGAATCCTGCCCTATCTTACAAACACAATATTTCAGAAATTGTTCTGCATTTAGATAAGCACAAATAATTTTTATGGTATGCTTATACTGAAATGGGACCATCGCAAATGCCACTTTTCTTGTGGAACAGAGACCCTCATTCATTTTACTCCATATAAACACTGTTTCACTGTTTGCTTATTACAAATGAAGTACTGAGGCTGGCCCATAAAGAATGCAGGACCTGCCCTTCCTGTTCTTGTACCCTAACACCTTGTGCCCAGGGTGGATGCCCCCTTCACCCCACCCTTGCTATGCTTCTGCAGTATGTGTCTGCCTGTAATGAAATGACTGACAAACCCTCTTATTTTGTCAGTGATGGTCTGCATCTCTGTTATAAGGGCTTTTGCATTCTGGATAAATTATTTGATGCTCTATAGTGATGTTTGATGTACAGTTTGCCAAATTATTTTTTTCTACCCAGCAATTTCCAACTTGAAACACATTAAGTTATCACTATTAAACCCCAGGAGTCTTAAAACGGATGCCCAGACTTGAAGATCTCTTACAAATGGAGCACATACATATACATGTTATACTTTGTATTACCCACCTAAAATAGAATACATTTATAAAGCCAAAAGGGGGGAAATGCAGAATGACATTACACTGGATAGAAAAAGCCAAACAATCCAAATGCTGAAAAACTTGGCAAATGTTATGTGCAAGGAGAACAGCCCCCCTACATCCCCCCACACCAACTCCAAGATCACACTACAGTAGGGAAAGGGCAAATTCCTTGACACTAATGTACCATAGTCACATCAGATTTGCTGTTTTCAGTGTTTTCTGTTCAGTGTAATACCATTTGGCATTATAAATGTCTCCTCCTTGCACTTGTAATGTCATTAAACTTTTAGACTGTTGCCTCACTGTCATAAATGCCATGCTAGAAGCTTTGAAATTTCTTAGTGGAAGCTCCTGCTGCCATTACTGGCCTCATTTCTCCAAGGAAGACTGCATAGCAGCAAGTACCAGGGCATGTGGACAGTTTGGAGAATAAGAAGTTATGTACTCACCATAACGCTCCATCTGAGTAGATAAACTTCATTTGTCAGCAACCTGTGGGTATCGGATCCGACTTCGGATCCGAGCCGGCAGTTTTCAACAGCTTAGATCCTAGCTCCTAGCTCCTCCCTTTACCCATAAACCCCTGCCAACCCTGACTGACCTCAGATCAAGTTTGCCCCCAAGCAGCAACTGCTACAGATTTACCAATTTCAAAAATCAACTCTGAAGACAACAAATGTGAATAATCGAAGGCCAGGGGGAAGGAGGGGGGGATGGTTGCTGACAAATGAAGTTTATCTACTCAGATGGAGCGTTATGGTGAGTACATAACTTCTTAATCTGAAGTAGTTAACTTCACTTGTGCAGCAACCTGTGGGACAGAGTCCCCAGCTACCTGAATCTTGGGGGGCCATCATGGAAGGATGTTCCAGAGCACTGCAGAGCCAAAGGATGCTCTCCCTCTGGAGATAATATCAGCTTATAATGGTTGATAAAGGTATGAGATGAGGCCCAACTGGCAGCCAAACAAATATCATCTAAAGGAACCCTGGATCTAAAAGCAGCAGAGGTAGACATAGATCGGGTAGAATGGGCACGGACTCCCTGAGGCGCGGGCCTACCAGAACTTTCATAAGCCAAAAGAATACATTGCGAGATCCATCGAGACAACGTAACTTTGGATACCGATTTACCCAAATTCATTTTGGCAAAGGAGACGAACAACTGGTCGGATTGCCTATGACCAGATGTCCTGTGAATATAGAATCGAAGTTGTCTATGCACATCCAACGAGTGTAATTTGTATTCTCCTTTGTTGTTATAGTTGGGAAAGAAGACTGGCAGATTAATGGACTGGTTGATATTAGATTCGGAAGCAACCTTAGGGAGAAAGGAGGGACTGGTCCTAAGGTAGACTCTATCCTTGTGGAAGGTTAGATACGGGGGTTTGACACAAAGGGCCTGAATTTCAGAAACTCTTCTAGCAGAGGTGATGGCGACGAGAAAGGCCGTCTTCCAAGACAAATACTTGAGTTCCACTGAAGCTGCAGGCTCAAAGGGGGGAGCTGTCAAAGCCTGAAGCACTAACGACAAATCCCACGGAGGTACCACTTCCTTTACCGGAGGTTTGAGCAGGAAGGTGCCCTTCAGGAAGGTCTTGCACAGCTTAGAAGTGATCAAGGGACGCAGATCATGTCCGACATGGTAGTGAGAGATAGCTGCTAGTTGAACCTTGACAATGGAACAGTTAGCTCCCTGGTGAAATAATCCTGATGAGAAGTCTAGCACCACAGGTAAAGGAGCTGTGAAGGGATCCAAGTTTTGACGTTCTGCCCAGATAAAGAAACGTCTCCATTTGCTGCTGTAAACCTTCCTAGTAGAAGGCTTGTGGGCTGCAACTAGAATAGCTTTGACTGGGGAAGAGATGCTGGGAGTCCTGGCTAGGAGTGGAACTGGAGCAGCCAAGCTGTGAGCTTGAGGCTGTCCAGGTTCGGGGTCGGGAGACGCAGAGGGTAGGAGATCAGATCCGGGAGGGGATCTAGAATCCAAGGAGGATTCACCAGATGAAACCAAAGGTAAGGAAACCAGGTTTGACGAGGCCAGAATGGGGCAATGAGGATAATCCTGCTCCCCAACCGGCTGGCTTTCTGTAGAAACTTTAGCATCAGGGGGAGAGGTGGATAAGCATAAAGCAGACCGGGAGGCCAAACATGCACCAGAGCTTCTCTCGGGGATTCCCCAACTTGGGGAATTAAAGCGGAATAGCTGTTGCATTTGGTGTTTGAGGGAGAGGCGAAAAGATCGCAACAGGGCTGCCCCCATTTGGCAAAAATCTGATTCGCTACGTGCAGATTGAGAGACCACTCGTAAGGGGAAAGGATGGTGCAACTGAGTTTGTCCGCCAGGATGTTGGACCGTCCCGGAATGTGCGTTGCAATGAGAAAACGGTTGGTGGAGATCGCCCATTCCCACACTTTCATGGCCTCTCGACAGAGCGGGTAAGACCTGGTTCCCCCTTGTTTGTTGATGTACCAGACAACCGACATGTTGTCCGTCTGGATTGCAATTGTCCCTACAGGAAGAAGGTCCTGAAGTGCTTGCAACGCTAACAGCACTGCCCTCATCTCTACGACATTGATATGCAAAGAGGTCTCCGCATCGTTCCACGTGCCTTGGACAGTCCTGCCCGAAGACTGCTCCCCCACCCGAGACGAGAGGTGTCCGTGGTCACCGTGGCCAGGGGAGGGGCCATAGAGAAGGGGCTTCCCATGTGGAGATCCGGAGATTGCAGCCACCACATGAGAGCCCTCTTTCAAGCCCTGCTGAGGGAAAAAGCCTGAAGCACTAACGACAAATCCCACGGAGGTATCACTTCCTTTACTGGAGGTCTGAGCAGGAAGGTGACCTTCAGGAAGGTCTTGCACAGCTTAGAAGTGATCAAGGGACGTAGATCATGTCCGACATGGTAGTGAGAGATAGCTGCTAGATGAACCTTGACAATGGAACAGTTAGCTCCCTGGTGAAATAATCCTGATAAGAAGTCTAGCACCACAGGTAAAGGAGCTGTGAAGGGATCCAAGTTTTGACGTTCTGCCCAGATAAGGAAACATCTCCATTTGCTGCTGTAAACCTTCCTAGTAGAAGGCTTGTGGTCTGCAACTAGAATAGCTTTGACTGGAGAAGAGATGCTTGGAGTCCTGTCTAGGAGTGGAACTGGAGCAGCCAAGCTGTGAGCTTGAGGCTGTCCAGTTTCGGGGTCGGGAGACCCAGAGGGTGGGAGATCAGATCCGGGAGGGGATCTAGAATCCAAGGAGGATTCACCAGACGAGACCAAAGGTAAGGAAACCAGGTTTGACGAGGCCAGAATGGGGCAATGAGGATAATCCTGCTCCCCAACCGGCTGGCTTTCTGTAGAAACCTTAGCATCAGGGGGAGAGGTGGATAAGCATAAAGCAGACCGGGAGGCCAAACATGCACCAGAGCTTCTCTCGGGGATTCCCCGACTTGGGGAATTAAAGTGGAATAGCTGTTGCATTTGGTGTTTGAGGGAGAGGCAAAAAGATCACAACAGGAATGCCCCCATTTGGCAAAAATCTGATTCGCTACGTGCAGATTGAGAGACCACTCATAAGGGGAAAGGATGGTGCAACTGAGTTTGTCCGCCAGGATGTTGGATCGTCCCGGAATGTGCGTTGCAATGAGAAAACGGTTGGTGGAGATCGCCCATTCCCACACTCTCATGGCCTCTCGATGGAGCGGGTAAGACCTGGTTCCCCCTTGTTTGTTGATGTACCAGACAACTGACATGTTGTCCGTCTGGATCGCAATTGTCCATACAGGAAGAAGGTCCTGAAGTGCTTGCAACGCTAACAGCACTGCCCTCATCTCTAGGACATTGATATGCAAAGAGGTCTCCGCATCGTTCCACGTGCCTTGGACAGTCCTGCCCGAAGACTGCCCCCCCACCCGAGGTGAGAGGCATCTGTGGTCACCGTGGCCAGGGGAGGGGCCATAGAGAAGGGGCGTCCCATGTGGAGATCCGGAGATTGCAGCCACCACACGAGAGCCCTCTTGCAAGCCCTGCTGAGGGAAATGGGATGACTCAGAGGGTAGTGAAGAAAAGACCACTGGACTTGGAGGGTCCACTGTAACACCCTCATGTTCAGATGTGCCATAGGTAACAAGTTGATTGCCGCTCCCATTGAGCCTAGAGCCCTCAGGACCAATTCCGCCGGAGGAGATGAAGATAGAAGGATGGCCCGCACATGAAACCTCAGGGTTCGAAGTCTCTCTGGGGTTAAGAAGGCTACAAGATTGATTGTGTTTAACCTGGCCCTGATGAAATCTATGACTCGGGTTGGGGTGACAGCAGATTTGGCCACATTTATTGTGATTCCTAGCCAGGGAGCAAGGCGAAGAAAATAATCCCTGGCTGTACAGAGTAGATGCCTTGTCGAGGCGGTCAGGAGCCAGTCGTCCAGGTACGGGAAAACCTGTATTCCTTGGAGCCTCAGGTGGGCTGCTATCACTGCTAACACTTTGGTAAACAACCTGGGGGCTGAGGTGAGACCAAAGGGGAGAGCCCTGAGTTTTGTAATGACTAGCCCCTAGCCGGAAGCGGAGAAACCTCCTGGATCGTCTGTCCATTAGAATATGATAGTATGCATCCTTGAGGTCTATCGAGCACATCCAATCGTTCTCCCGTAATAGGGGGAGAATAGATTGAAGAGTGACTATCTGAAACTTTTCTTTGGTTACTGACAGGTTCAAAAGGGAGAGATCGAGGATTGGTCTTAAGTCCCCCGTCTTTTTTGGCACCAAAAAGAACCTGGAGTAAAAACCCAATCCGAACTGGTCTGGGGGGACGTGTTGGATGGCTCTTTTTTCTAGGAGCTGCCGGATTTCCGCAGCTGCGACCTCCCTCTGATCGGGTGGGACATCGGGGAGGTGTTTGGGGAAGAGAAGAGGGCAAGAGAAAGGGATCTGGTAACCTCTGGATATGATGCGAAGCACCCAGCGGTCTGTCGTGATGGACTCCCAAGCTGCCAGGTGCCTCGAGAAATGCCCCCCGACTGCCTCCAGAGTGGAGCAGTCGGGCAACCCTTCAGGGCTGTTGCATGGGCCGGTCAGAGAAAGGTTCTCTGGACCCAAAGTTCTTCAGGCCCCCTCTGCCTCTAGGGCGGCGTCCTCCCTGTCCTCTTCTGCCGCGGAAGGACTGGGGGTCCGGAGCGGACTGAGACTGTTGCGACTTCCGGAACCACATCTTCTTCTGTCCCTTTTGGTTCTTGGAGAAGGACCTCTGGGGAGCAGAGAAGTGGACTCTGACGGCAGACAAGGTCTTCCCGTCCTTTTCGCTCTGGACCAAGGTGTCGCGAACAGTCTTCCCAAGTAGGGCAGAACCATCAAAAGGGGCATTTGCGAAAGACGCCTTGAAGGGTTCCACAAAATCACAATGCCGGAGCCAGGCCTGATGCCTCATGACGAGACCTGCTCCGCTGGCTCTAGCGGCTCCTTCCGTGGCATGGGATAGTAGCCGCATAGAGGTATTGGAAATGGACCTAAGAGTGGCCATACGGGTGGAGTACAACTGTTTGTCCGCCGACATGGACTCCGGGGGCGACGCAGCGTATTCCTTAATAAGATCCCGCTGCAGCCGAATAACGTGTGCCATGTAGTTCAGTGACCTCACTGAGAAGGATGCTGAACTAAACACCCGCTTCCCTAGGAGGTCCATCGCTTGGGACTCCTTGCCCGGGGGGGTGGACCGAGGGGCTCTCCTGAGCTAGTTCCCTCTTAGTGGCTGCCGCCATTAACATGGCATCTACGGGGGGACCCTTGCTCCAATGGGGCCTGTCGGTAGGGGGACTGAGGATCCTGTCAGGGTGCTTCGGGACTGGCTCCACAGTGTCCGGCTCCTTCCACGCCCTGGTGGTAATCAGGTCCACCAGGGGGTCGGCCAGACAGGACACCCAAGAGGTAGAAGGGCCTTCTTCAAATGCCTCCAGGAACACGGCTTCGTCCGAGGTTGGCTTTTGGGCAGACCACCCCCCTCTGATCCTGAGCATTTCCATGATGTCCCCAATGGGGACATCCTCGGGGGGGTGACCTTGGGGAGCCTTCCCCTCCTCCAAATCTGTGCCTTCGGTCAAGGATTCAGGGGAGTCCAAGTGCCTCCTCTTGCACTTCCGCTTGTGGGGGATCTCTTTGGGGGGCTGTCCGAGGAGGCCTCACCAGCAACATCCTGTTCCAAGGGAACGACCTGGGACATTAAAGCAGGCTGTCCCTGGGGCTGGGTGATGGAAGTCAGACCCAACAGAGAAGGAGTGCGGGGCGGAGCTGTGGCAAGGACCGGGGGCCTGGAAGCAGTCGACAGAGCCCTCTCCACCACGTCGAATGCCGAGGGAGAGCCACTCTCTCTGGGATATGAGAGCGGGCCCTCACTCGGATCCGACAGGCGGATCGGGGCCGGCGCCGAAGCAATCGGATCCGAAGGCCCAGTATGCTCCGACCTGGACGGCGCTGAAGGCATACTGAAACCCTCGGATCCGAAGCTCAGCCCTCGGCTCCGAGAGCTGGGATCCGACAAAAACAGACCCGACAGGCTCGAGGGAAGAGTTGGCGCCGAAGTACCCAAGACTGTCGGCGCCGACCCACCCCCGGTTCCAAGGCTGCCCGGCTCTGAAGGCTCCGAACCCAGAAAGCGGGACGGAGAAGGAGCTATCGGGGCAAAGAAAGGGGTCGAGCTCCCCTACAGAGGGGGGGAGGCAGGAGCACTCCCATCTGCAGTTGGGACTGGAGGAATCTTCTCATCATCCGGTCCAAATCTGCGTCGGAAAGGCTGTGAGTAGATCTCAATGAGGCCACCGAGGCGGGACGTGAGTGCTGCCTCAATGACCTCGAAGGAGATAGGGTCTCCTCCTCCTCCTCAGGGCCCGGTGAAAAACAGGGAGACCGGATCCGTGAAGTAGGAGACCGGGAAGCCCTGGAGGGAGAAGACCGCTTAGCCAGGGGAGCTGAAGCAGAGGCCTCGGCCCTCCGCTTGTGGTGCTTCTCCCTTCTCTTGTCTTTCCTGGCCTCCCTCTCCTCCGGGCCTACAGCGGGAGGTTGAGTCCCGGCCAGGGGGAGAGAGGCAGGAGTGGCCGCCGCCGAAGCCACGGTGGTAGCCACGGTAGGACCGGAGGCCGAAGCTGAATCTGGGGGCAAAAGACCCGCCAGGATCAGCTTGGATCTCCGTTACTTAAGTGCCCTGGGGTTGAACGCCGCGCAGATGGAACACCCAGAGGTAAGGTGTCCAACCCCAAGGCACAGAACACACCGAGTGTGGCCATCAGCCGGTGAAAGCTTATTGCCACACTCGGTGCACTTGGAAAAGATAGGTTTTGGGGCCTCCGGCATTTTAAACTAAGGAGGACACACACTCTAGGCCCCAACACACGCACACAGACCCTAAAGAACCAGCGAGGGAGAGGGAGGGAAAAAATTATAACTAAAGAGTAGTTTAAACTAAGGTTAACAGGAAAAGGGGTCTAAACACACGGCACTCACACTAAAGATGAAGAAAAACAGAAAAAAAATTTTCTAACTTTCTCACAGAAAAATGCTAAGCACGGAGCTCGAAAATCCAGCTGCTGTCAACAAGCGCGGCAAACTAGATCTGAGGTCAGTCAGGGTTGGCAGGGGTTTATGGGTAGAGGGAGGAGCTAGGAGCTCGGATCTAAGCTGTTGAAAGCTGCCGGCTCAGATCCGAAGTCGGATCCGATACCCACAGGTTGCTGCACAAATTAAGTTAACTACTTCAGATCAGGTATTTTCATGGAAGAATTTTTTTTTTTATCAGAAAAGGTGTAATAGTATAAGAGTTGGTGTTATCTGCAACTATACCTTTACGTATGCCACAGGATTTCCTTGAAAGTATGGCAAAAGTGCATGTTTCATTTAGGTTGTAGTATACATGTATATCCATGTTGACAGTGTGAAAGAGTAATATTTTTTGCCCACAGTGCCATGGCTGGGAACATATATGTTTCTATGGTAAATGAAATGCAGTGCATTTATTATTCTGTATATCTGTAAAAATAATCCATGCATACCTGTAGTCTCTGTGCTCCTAAAAGAAAGGCCTTCAATGTTTACTGTTATGACAGTTGCCTGTGGGTATGTACAGCTTTTTAACTCTACAGCACTTGTTAAATATAATGTACTGTCTGTGGTTGTTTTGGGGGGGAGGTATGTCTTATGCAGATATTACTACTTACTACACATGTGAAGTGTACCTGACAGAAAGCCAAAATCCTCTTGCAAGAGGATCTGCATGTTTATAATTGTCTTTTGTGTCTGACATTAGGGAGAAGGTGGGTGTTTAAATAGGCCTGTGACAGGAACTGCAAACAATGTGCATCTATCATCATCACACATGTAGGCCTCATTTATTTATGTTTGTGTAGCTGGACAACCCACTTTCCACATCAGGAGCTGCCATGTTCCTGTTACTTGTCAAATCATCTCTGGTAGTACTGATGTAGCTATGGCCTTGCTAGGGTATACATTAATAATGTCATTGTGGTCTACCTTACTGTATGGATAGAAACAATATATGTCAGTGAATAAATTGTATGATCTAATATAAATGGTTTAAGGGTATATTAACTCAGTGGCTTGTGTAACATGCATGATATCCAGTGCTGGAATACTATCAGAAGCCATCATAAGCCATTAAATGTGGTCTCCATGTGGACTCCACTTTTAAACTGTTTTTTTTTTTTCAGGGGAGTGGGTCTGATAAGACCAAGTACACAGCATCTGACATGGTTGTCTCATATCTGCATGACATTCCACACAGAGATCGAGAAAGGCACATAGTTCTTGCCATCTGGGCACCCTATAGTTTAAATCAGTGTATGCATATTTCAGGTAGGGAGTTGAAAGTTCTCATGCATTTTTTTGTCTCTTTCAGAATAGGATGCCACAACATGAATGATATCTTACTATAAGCTCTCCATCTGCATGGTTGGTGTATAATCACCGATGACAATTCTGACTGACCTTTTCTCAACCATGTCTGTTGGCTGTTGGGATATAATTAACAACATCAGTGCTGTTGGTGGACAGAACAGGATAAGCAAGTGAGACTTTGGACATCTGACAAGATAAGTGCCATAAAAATTCAAACCTCCCACATGGCACACAAGCACACAACAACAGAAAATGGCACCTCTGGCAGAACCACCATTAAAACAACAGATGAGCTCCTGGTGTCTCTGCATGAGGGTCCGTACAATTCAGCAATCCATGGCAGAGTCCAAAATCTTGGCACATGGCTCAGTCAGCCATCCAGAGTATCTTTCTGTGACTAGCTGCCCCTTTACAATACTCAGCTTTTGTGAAAATGGGTGCTCACTGTCAAAGTGTAAATATGTGCTACTAATGTGTAGGTTTATGATATATCCTAGAAATAAAATTACCCATTTCATTGTTCTTAGTAATGGAAATATCTAAATAGTGGAACTTCCTCTCAAATATCTGATATGTAAATTTAAGAAAGAATGTTGTATTTCCTAAATAATAGATGAACTCTATAAGGTGGTCTCAAGACCCTGATGAAAACACACAAATGTCCAAAAATCTACTATACAAATAGTAGTACTCATAATATAGGAGAATTAGCAATAAATTTCTGTTCCCATATAAATGGACTAAGTTAGCAAAATTAGGGGCACATGATGCACCCATAGCTACTCCACTATTGTCTTTAAAAATTTCCCCTTCAAAAAATACATAATTATATTTTAATACTAGTTCATCAAATCAAAATAAAAATGTTTGGACATGTGCTGAGGAGGGATGATGGGTATATTGGGAAAAGTATGCTAAGGATGTAGCTGTCAGGTAAGAGGAAAAGAGGAAGGCCTAAGATAAGGTTCATGGATGTGGTGAGAGAGGACATGTAGGCGGTTGGTGTGACAGAGCAATATGCAGAGGACAGGAAGAAATGGAAACAGATTATCTGCTGTGGCAACCCCTAACGGGAACAGCCAAAAGAAAAGAAGACTAGTTCATCAAATCACATATGATACATCAGACTGAGTCAAAAAATCATAACCACTGGGAGATTCTTCAAACCATAACATATCTATATCATGTCGTATAACAGTGAAACGATCCACCACATCAGTAGTAACAAATACGACTTCATTATTAAAAGGGACTTGATATTTCTATCTAAAAAGTACCACGAGTCGAGAAGCATGTGGGTTTTGTTATTGGAAAAAGATTTTAGTTTGTGATCAATACATACAACAAGTGGACAGATTTTTGAACCATTGGTTGAAACAATCAGTGGTGGCAGGGATCATCAGCATTTTTATGGACTTTAGAAATACTGAACACCGATGGAATATGTGGATGCTTATTTGGTAAGAAAATCAAAAGAAAATGGATCTATAACTTTTTGCATTAACATATCATACAACACTAGGTCAATCTTCTGATAAGAAATATCAGCTCTGTTCTTAGACACAGAAGAATAAATATCAACCTGATGCAATACATTAAGCATCCTTCCATAATAATTTACTGAGTTCATAACCACCAAACTACCCCCTTTATCTGGTCTCATAATACACAATTCAGGGTTTTGCATTATTTCATCTAAAATGTGTTTTTCCTTCTTTTGTGAGGTTAAAAAATATTCTACTTTTGTGTTTAGCCAAATTATAGATTTCCAGTTCCCCAAAACATTCCATTCAAAATTATGTAAAATAGAGTGTAGCAGGGGATTAAATGTACTCTTTTTACATAAACTATGCTCATTGACAGATTCAGCTGAGTCAGAGTATCAAAGTTAACTTTCCTTAAAAATAATTTAAAATCCATAAATGTTCTACTTAAATTAAAGTTCTCTAAAGGCACAAACAAAATACCTTTCTTAAAAATAGCAAAATGAGTCACATTTAAATCAATGTTACTATAATTAAATACTTTAAAATTATCCTGTTCAAATATAATCCCATCTTGCACAATTCCAGATGTAATATTGGACAAAATATTACTGGCACTTAAAACAGCTTCCAAAGTTAAAAAATGTTAAAAGCAAGTGACTTTTATTTTCTGATTACATGATTTTAGTTTATTGAAGCAACAGATTTATAATTTAAGTAAAGGATTTATTTAGGACTATATGCTTCAAACCAAATATAAGTATGTCTATGTGCTTTAAACATAAGCATACTACATTTTGTTAATATTAATATTCAGTTTTACTATTTCTTTAGTAAAAGGTTTAAATATGTTTCATTTAAGCTAAACATATAAAGGCATTGCTGAACGATAAAGGGTATATTTGTTTTGCTAGAATGCCATTAAGTTATAATTTATATTATTATATTATATTATTATTTACATATTTACGGCTTCCAAAGTTAAAAAATGTTAAAAGCAAGTGACTTTTATTTTCTGATTACATGATTTTAGTTTACTGAAGCAACAAATTTATAATTTAAGCAAAGGATTTATTTAGGACTATATGCTTCAAACCAAATCTAAGTATGTCTATGTGCTTTAAACATAAGCATACTACATTTTGTTAATATTAATATTCAGTTTTACTATTTCTTTAGTAAAAAGTTTAAATATGTTTCATTTAAGCTAAACATATAAAGGCATTGCTAAACGATAAAGGGTATATTTGTTTTGCTAGAATGCCATTAAGTTATAATTTATATTATTATATTATATTATTATTTACATTATGTAAAGGAAAACACAAAGATCAATGCACGTAAGGTTCAAGTAAGGCACCCTTTATTACTTGCAGCAAGGAGACAAAGCATGTAAGTACAAGGTTTGTCTGATTTTCCATAGTTCAGCATGCTGTTCTTATACAGTTTTCTGCATGTACACAAGAAGATATTGTTAGAGTTACTGCTGACATGGTCAGAAAATTGCTGTCTTGCAAAAACATGTTTGAGAAAAACAACCTGGCCTTGGGCTTATTTCAGCCCTCCCTTGTTTCTCACACTCCTTCAGCTGTCCAGTTCTGATATGATACATTTGCCTAGGGTCAAGATACAACCCTGGCCTCGATACACATTCTGCTGACTATGGTAGACTTTCAGGCGTCAATTGTTCTCTTATCAAGGTCTACTACAGCTGCACATATTTCACACAGAATAAGCAGAATAAACATATTAATTTCTTTTTAACCCTAAATGCATTTAAGCTTGCACATTGCAGTTATACACTTTCTTGACATTTCTCCCCTTTTAATACTTTATTCTACCTTCAAAACAAGCATAAACAGTTTTTCTTCCCATAACCATTTCCTACTTAGGATTTGCAGTTGGTATAAAGTTTCTGAAACTGAAACGTCTATGATATTCTTAACTAGTCCTTTCATACAGGGGATGCAGCAGCATCCACACACCATCAGTAAGGCTACCCTTACACAGATGGCAATCAGAATGTTCATCAGGATGCTGCCCCAACCCCCGAACCATTTCTGGAAAAAGTCCATCAATGGATTTGGTCCTGGTTTGGTCATGGCCGACACCTGCTGAATTACTTCAAGATGGCTGTCTATCTCGTGTTTGTTGTCAGAAATAAATGAACAGCACTCCTCCTGGATTAAAGCGCACGTACCTCCTTTTGCCACTAGGGTGAAGTCAAGAGCCATGCGATTTTGAAGTACCACTGTTCTCATGGCAGTTCATCGGTTACCACTTCTAGGGCAGAAAAGGTTGCATTACTCATTATTTCAAGAACTTTTGATAGTATTATCAGTCCCAGATCGATTTCGTTGCTCCATATGCTGGTATTATACCTGCCCACGATATGACGTCATCACCCAGATCCATGTGCGACACTCCTTTGCTATTCCCATGGCCTAAATCATGATGGTATTTCCAGGGTGCATCGATTTGTCCCACTGGATTAGCAGGCTTTTTGATTTCTCGGACATTCCGAATTTTCCCTTGAGGTAAGACCGCCGTGTGTCGTATGGCCGGAACCAGGTATCCCAAAAAACAGCTGCCGGACCAGTTTTCAGGTAGCTATTTATATGCTTTTTTCCTACATATAAAATAACAATTTTCTACATTAGTGGTAACTTTACTATAAACATACCCTTGTCCTGCGTGAAACATTTTTTTGTCAATTATGGACAGTTGTTTGTAGAGAACAGAATCACGTTTTACTTCTTCGATTCTTCTATGCATCAATTCAAAAAATGAATCATAGCTCGTGTTGCAATAAGATCCGGTGTTATTAGGTTTAGTGTAGCATCTATAGGGAACTGTTGCATTGCAATGGCTCCATCCTACCCTGACTGTATCATTCTTATGAAAACACACAGTTCCCTTTTGAAGAATAGACAAGTGTAATGCTACTTTATCTTTTGACGTGACATTCGATGTGTCATGAATTAGGTTTTCCCAGGTCTTATTAGCCCCTAAGGGATCTGAAGTTAGCAGTAATCCCCCATATGCTGTTGGTAGAGCTGTGCAGACGCAGCAATTTAAAACAATGAAGGTTTCAGCATACACGTAATTGATTGCCTGGTAAGTATTGAAATTCGGGTGCCACTCATGCTTACTAAATTCTACTTGCATAACAGAGAAGAGAAATGGCCATAACAAAAAGATTATTGTTACCATGATGATCAGTAGGACAGTCATGCAATACTTCTGTGGAAATGGTTGTTCAGTATTGTTTCTGTCTTCTCCGGTTCTTCCAAAAAGATATAGTTTTGATTCAGTCATTTTACTTGGACACGTGATCTTACTCTCTGCCCTATAGGACCTTAGCACCGATGATTGCTTCACTGGGTTTGAGACGGATCAATTCCTATTGATCTGACCCCCACTTTGTAGCCAGACTTTTGTGCTTAGGGTCCCGATGGAGAGGTAAGGTCTTTGTCCAGTTCGAAGTTTCTCATCAACTTGCAGTGCGTCAGGTGTATCCACGAAGCCCGTTCTGCTATCTTGACTGCAGTAGGTGTTGAAAGAAGCACCTGGTAGGGACCTTCCCACTTTGGCAATGCCCAGTTCTTTTGCTTCACGATTTTAATCCACACCCAGTCTCCTGGCATCACTGTCACTTCCGATGTTTCGGCTTGCTTCTGACCTGAAACAGAATTAAACTGCAACAGATGTTTAGAACTCAAAACTTTTTCATATATTCAGCTAGTGTAAAATCAGTTTCCTGGTCTGATGACATGAGAGGTTTCCAATGGGGTGTGTAATAAGCCCTTCCATACAGCTTTTCAAAAGGAGTCAGTCCTTTTGCTGTAGGGACAGTTCTCATGCTCAACAGTGCCAGAGGTAAACAGTACAGCCAGGTTTTCCCCGTTTCAGCTATCAATTTCCTTAGTTTGCTTTTTATTATGCCATTATGTCTTTCAACCAGCCCTGCAGACAGCGGATGATATGCACGATGATTTTTAAGAGAAATACCAAAAAACTTACTCAGCTGCTGCTGTATGGTTTGATTTACATAGTGCGTACCGTTATCGCTATAGATTCTCTCCGGAATACTGAACCTAGGAATAATCTTCTTAACAAGTACCTTCGCTACTGTATCTGCATCTGGATTTTTGGTTGGAAAAGCTTCTACCCACCTGGAGAACATATCTATAATGACAAGGCAGTACTTCTTGTTTTCACATTTGTTTAGTTCTATAAAATCCATACAGATAGTGTGAAATGGATATGGTGGTGTGGGAAAACTCCCTTGCTTAGGATTTATCGCTCCCTGTGCATGGTGTTTGTTACAGATCTGACACATTAAACAAAATTTTTTAGAATAGTTTGTAAATCCAAACATTGTGAACAACTGGTTCACCAGCTGTACCATCCCCCCTGTTGAGACATGGCACTGCCCATGGCTCAACAATGCCGCATAGCGGAACAAGTTAGAGGGTAGTATTGGTTTTCCCTCCTTAGAGATGTACAGCCCTTTATCAAGGATTGCTCCTTGTTTCATCCATTGCTGTTTTTCTGCTTGTGTAGTGAGTGTCTGCATTGTTTTTAACATATCTAAATTCTAGGTATCAGAGGGTTGTAATTCCTTATCTACAAGGAATACCTCTGTAGCTGCCTGTTTTGCAGCTGCATCAGCTCTCGCATTACCTTTTGAAATTATGTCCTGTTGTTTAGTACGAGCTGTACATTTGCAAAAAGCTACACTTCGAGGCAATTGAATAGATTCTAAAAGATCTAGAATAAGTTGTGTATGATTTATAGGTTTGTCAGTAGATGTTATCATTCCTCGGTTTTTCCACTGTTGTGCAAACAGATGTACATGGAAAAAGCGTATTGGCTATCAGTGAAGATGTTTACACATTTATCCTTTGCTAAGGTACATGCTCGTGTCAGAGCAATCAATTCTGCTGCCTGCGCAGATAAATGATGCAATAAAGATTTTGCTTCTATAACTTCAGTATCAGAGACTACTGCATATCCTACTAAGTTCTGTCCTGCAGGGCCCCTTTTGCACGAGCCATCTACGTAGTATGTCACCTCGGCATTATCCAAGGGGACATCCGTGAGGTCTTTCCTAGGTAATGTCTTCTGCTCGATTATTTGCAGGCAGCGATGTGGTGTGCCGTCTGCAGGAGTTGTGAGCAGGGTAGAAGGGTTTAAGGTCATACATTGTTCAATTGTCATATGAGGTTGGCTCAACAATATGGTCATGCAGGAAAGATGCCTAGCAGGAGAGAGGTATGCTACTTTTTCTTGTAATAAAATAATCGCGACTGCATGAGGTACTCTCAGAGTAAGTGGGTGGAACAAGACTACTGAAGTCGAAGCCTGCACTGCCATTGCTGCCGCGACTACTGCCTGCACACAGTGTGGCAAAGATCATGCCACTGGGTCTAATTGTGATGAACAGTAAGCAATGGGACGTTGCTTATCCCCATGTTGTTGTGTTAGTACTGATGTCATATAACCCTGCTTGCAATCTACAGTCTGGAAAAAACACTTATGGTAATTAGGCAAACCCAGAACTAGAGAGGAGGCTATTAACTGTTTCAGCTTATGGAGAGCAGATTCTGCCTCCGTTGTCTATTGTAACAAGTCCTGCACTGCCATAGGTGTCTTGTAAATAAGGTCAGTTAAAGGTGCAGATTCCAAGGCATAGGTTGGAATCGAGCTTCGAAAAAAATTAGTCGTCCCCAAGAAGGACATCATTTCCTTCTTGGTGGTAGGCTTCGGTGCTTGCAAAATTGCCAACTTTCTGTCCTCATCTAAAGTTCTACCTCCCTTGGATATTACATATCCCAAGTACTTTACCTGTTTTTTCCAAAGTTGCAGTTTGTTCTTATTCACCTTGTGTCCCTCAGCAGCTAGGAATTGTAGAAGTGCTACTGTATCTTCCCTGCAATCCTGCAGGGTGGGGGCTGCTAATAGAATGTCATCAACATAAAGTAAGACCTGACTACCCTTTGGTGGGTTAAATCCTGCCAGGTTACTTGACATTTTTTGTGAAAATATAGTAGGGCTCTCACAATATCCCTGTGGTAATCATGTATATGTGTATCTTTTTCCCTGAAACATGAATGCAAACCAATACTGGCTGTCTGGGTGTATTTGGTATTGAAAAGAATGCATTACTAATGTCTACCACAGAGAAATATTCTTGTTGAGGTTTTAAGTCATTCAACAAGGTGTGTGGATCCAGCACTATAGGTGCCCTTGGTATTACTGCATCATTTACAGCTTGCAAATCCTGAACCATACGCCATTCTCAATTGGCTTTTTTAACTGGAAATAAAGGTGTATTACACGGAGAATCAGGGGATTCTACTAGCACCCCTCCCTTAAGTAATGCTGCTATGATAGGTTTTATTCCTGCCTCTGCATCCTTTCTTAAGGGATACTGTCTCTTTTGTGGTCTAAACGCTGATTTTGGTGAAATACTAACTGGACCTGCAGTACGGATAAGTCCTACATCTGATTTTCCTGCTGACCAGAGGGTCGATGGTATATCTCGTAAGGCATTTTCTTCTTCCATCAACAGGATTATCCATCAGCTGTCTCCGCGAGACTGCAGATGTACAGCTGGGTTAGCTTGAGTCACCCAATTCAATTTTTGCACTTGTAGTCCGTGTCCTGACAACTCTAGTTCAGTTTGCTTTTCCCATCTTGTACCTTTCTCCCCTAGGTCTGCCCTCCGTATGTTTTTATTCTTGGTCAGGCTTACATGTGGTAGTCAATTGGACTTATAAAGTGTCAAAAATTCCTGGGGCAGCGAACAGCTGGCTACACTTTTCCCTTCTGCGTCCCAGTATAAGTTTCTCAGTACCAATCTGTTTCTACGATGCTTAAATAATTCTTTTTCATACTCATTATCAGGCCCTGGTGTGTTACAAAAATATAGGGTGCAATGCAGCAGGTGCTGTTTATCAATGACAGGGAGGCAAACTTACTGACGGCTACGTTCATCAGTTCTTTGGTCACAGTCCCTGGACCAGTTGTAACCAGGTCCTGATTGTACCAATAAAACATTTCACCCCCCCGATTGAACCATAAAGGTGTTGGTTCGTCGCTGCGCTTCCATGCCCTGCATAGTTGGAACCATCACTATGCCAAATAACTGCATAAGATCCCTGCCCAAGAGATTTACTGGGCACTTCGCAGAAACTACAATCTTACTTCTTTGTGTTAATCCTGAAACAGGATCTGTTATGGTGATATTGCGGGAGAGGGGCTCCCGGTATAGCTGCCCATTCGCTGCTTTGACCAATATGTAATCAGGTGACTCTGAATTGTCTGGTAATTTGGAGGGGTGTATCAGGGTCCGTGATGCCACTGAATCACACAAAAATTTAACCTCACTGCCATCCACTAAAAGTGTAACTTCCGGTTTTATATCTGCTAAATAGAGCTCCAGGCTCAGTAAAGCTAAATCTAGTACTTCATTTTCTCCTGAACCATCATTAATTTCCTGTACTTCCTCTACTTCCCTTTTCACATCCTCGTTTTTCTTTTCTTTACTGGTTTCTTCTTGTGGTTCCTGACTATCATATAGTCAGTCCTCACCTTCTTTATCTTCCGTTGTTGCCTTCTTATTTTTCCTGCAGTCTCTTGCTAAATGTCCCTTTTTACCACATTTGAAACATTCTCCCCTTTTCTTGTGTCCTTCAAAGTCTTCTGATCGCTGATCAGGTTGCCTACCTCCCTGTGTATTTTTCCTGCCCTTTTTCCCGGGGTGGACTACATAAACTTCTGCTCTGTCTTCGATGGAAAATACCTGAGCTTTCTTCTTCTTTTTGCTATTAAAATGCCTTTCAGCATGTCTAGCATATTCGAGTAGTGAATGTAATCTACTCGTTCGATGGTCAGCCATGTGTTTTGTACTGAAACTGCTTATAGGTGTACTACTACCTTTTAGAAATGCATTCTTTAACTGCTGTTCATATGGGGAATCCTGTTTTTGATCTTCGGGAACCTGCATTCCACAGTGGCTGTTAAAACATTCTAACAGTCTAGCAAAGTATTGGTCAACTGATTCACCCTCCTGCTGGACGCATTGATTAATGCAACTCCAGTCTGTCCTAGGTTTCCATTTCTCAGAGATGCAGTCTGTAAGTCCCTTCACTCTAATGTCTAATTCTGCGCTGCTGTGTGGATGAGGTTTTTGTGTAGCGTCACGAGGATTCCAGTTGCCGCAAATCATGTACCAATCCGGTCCTACAATCTGTCAAACTACTTTTTCTATCTCTTCCCCATTTAAGTTATAACTTAGCCTCATTCCTTGTAAATCTTCCGAAAATGTTCTGAAATTAAGTTTCGGATGGGGAATCCCTTCTGAAGCTTTCCGGATATCTTCCGGAGTCCAGGGTCTATACACTAAGATAGTTGGAGTCTGATCTTCCTGTCCTGCCTGAGGATTCGGAACTTCTGTAAGTGGGCATATTTCTTCTTCTACAGGTCATGTATCCTTAACTACCTGCCATAATTCAGAGCCTTCTTCTTGATTATTTGCCTTTGTTTGGGACCTACTTTCGATGGGATCTCTAACTTTAGCTAGTTTCAATTTTATAATGTCCCTATCTCTAGTGAGCATAGGATATAATTGGGGTGGGTCAATCTGTCCACTTGCTCCGTACTCTGGCAGAGAAGGGGGAGGCGGAGGTTCCGATGCCACTACCAAGTTATTGTCTTCCTTATCTAAAAACATTGTCTTTGAGTCTTTGTTCTTTTGGTCTCTGCAGTTTGCTTCCTCCAGCCACCTGTGTGCCTGAGGAATTCCTAACTGTCGTTGTTTTTTAACTTGACCCTTAGAATCAGTTTTAAGTTTCTTGATAAGTTTGATAAGTGAGGATTTTTCTAATTTTCCATCAAAATCATACTTAATAACCCATTTTGAAAAATATCTAATATTGTCTGCGCGCTGTGACTGCATGTATTTTGCATCTTCCGTTAACGGTGGGTTTCCGGGTGTCTTTGCACAATTATTACCCATTTTCCCTATTTTGTTTGCTACGTAGACTGTTCAGAAAAATATTACCTGATGCCTTCAAATTTTTACGTGTACCACGGATTTTGTTAAAGTCTCTTCAGAATGACTGTCTAAAGCCTACTGATCTGTTTCACTTGATCTATGACAAGATTGTACCTTTTCTATCCCTGACTGTAAGAAAACACAATCTGACAGAAACAATACACATCCAGTCCCTGATCTTGAAACAGAAAAAGTAGATTCACCTTACCTGAGCCCACATGATTGATCGCTAATTCGCAGAAAACCCGTCCTTCAGTCGCAGATCAGAAAGTGGCTGGCCTCTTTTGACAACAATTCAGTCGGAGGACTTTTCACATAAGAAGAACCAATTTGGTTTCTTCCCCGTACAGTTTCAGCCACCTGGCCGTCTGATCCGAGGTGAAGTGAGGGTTTCCGGCTCGAGGGGACCAATCTGTAAAGGAAAACACAAAGATCAATGCACATAAGGTTCAAGTAAGGCCCCCTTTATTACTTGCAGTAAGGAGACAAAGCATGTAAGTACAAGGTTTGTCTGATTTTCCATAGTTCAGCATGCTGTTCTTATACAGACAATATTGTTAGATTTACTGCTGACATGGTCAGAAAACTGCTGTCTTGCAAAAACATGTTTGAGAAAAACAACCTGGCCTTGGGCTTATTTCAGCCCTCCCTTGTTTCTCACACTCCTTCAGCTGTCCAGTTCTGATATGATACATTTGCCTAGGGTCAAGATACAACCCTGGCCTCGATACACATTCTGCTGACTATTGTAGACTTTCAGGCGTCAATTGTTCTCTTATCAAGGTCTCCTGCAGCTGCACATATTTGACACAGAATAAGCAGAATAAACATATCAATTTCTTTTTAACGCTAAATGCATTTAAGCTTGCACATCACAGTTATACATTTTCTTGACACATTCATATTACAAAACGTGCATGCTGATTGGTCAGCATGCCCATTGTAAATCAGACTTATACTAATGGAAAAAGGTCCGTTTGCCCGGACTTTTTCCATTAGTATAAGTCTTTTTTGTGTGTGTGTGTGTGTGTTAGACAGCAACGGAAAACAGAAGAGCTCCGTTGCTGTAATTTCGCTATGTTAAACTGGTTTAAGATAGTGAGATAGCTTTAAAAAAAGCAACGGAGATATTCCTTTCCCTGTTTTGAACAAAAAATGCTCTAATTAGCTTGGATGTGGAAAGAGTTTTCAATTATATAGATTAGAACTATCTGTTTCAAACACTGGAGGGGTTTGCATTTCCAGAACTATTTAGTGGAATATTAAAAATTTGTATGGGGATTCTGAAGCATATAGTAAAGGTTTACCTTAAATAAAGGTACAAAACAAGAATGTTGCTTGTATCCTTTATTATTTACATTATTCATTGAATCCTTAGCTAACAGCATAAGAAGTAATGATAAAAAAGATGTTTTTTTCAATTAATAAGGATTTTGAGTGTAAAATACAGCTTTTTGCTGATGATGTTTTATTAACTGTAGAAGATCTAAACAACTCAGTTAAATAAATAGATGAAGAAATTGGAAAGTTTCAAGAAATACTGAAATTTAATAATAATAAAATTGAAACTATAGTGATGAATTGGCTACTAGAAAGTAAGCTAAGAGATGAATATAAATATAATTGGGACGGGCAAGAATTAAATATTTAGGAATAAAAATTACCAAGACATTAATAAGATTATTAATACTAATTCTGAAAAAAAAATAAAGAAGTGTTACTCCTTATTAAAAATGGAATGAGTGTTTTTTGTTTATTTTGTTTTAATTTTGAAAACAGGTTCGTTTTTATTAAAATGATTATATTACCTAAAATTATTAAATATTACATTCAACAGCTTTAATACCTGATAAAAATGATTAAATAAAATGGAAAAAATACTACCTTCATTCTTATGGTATCATAAAAAGCTATAAATTGCTTATAGAAATCATATTAGAATCTGGGAGCATGATAGTATTAACTTTCCTGATATGGAATCTTATTCCACTGCAGCAATTTTTAACTCTATTATACTCTGGTTAGACTCAACTTATTCTAGTCAATGGAAAAGCATTCAAAAACAGATTTATTAAATGTAATAAATTGAAAGTATTTAACAATTCCTTCATCTGGTAAATAAAACATGCTTTAGAAGGAAATTAATTTCAGTGTTTGGATTCTTCATATATGAAATCAATCTTAAAAAAAGCTAAGAAATATACTTATAAAATCACATTAATTTTAAAATGGAAATTCTTGTGTTTCTCATCACATACACCTCTGGACATGGGAAATCTCAAAATACTGTTGAAATGACTATGTTAAAAAGAAATGGCTTAGTATTACAGCATAATTCTTTTGAAAAGGGGAAAGCTAAGACATGAGAATGTTTAATGAAAAATTATAAGTTGGGTGAATCTGTTAATCAACTAATAAAATATATTAGAAAGAAATTAGAAAACTTTGTAAAAATGAGTGAAAAGGAGCAGACCACTATTATCCAATTATATGAATATATGGTTGCTATTATTGAAGGTAAATTACTCTACAAAGGAATTTTGTCTAAGTTATACAATATATTTTTCTTGTGTGGGACAGTACCCTTTAAAGCACTGAATAAATGTGTCACTGATGCAGAAGTTACTACTAGCTTCCTGAAGTTTACAATGAATCATTCACTTGAAGGGCTGCCATTCTTTGATATATTTGTAATGAAAGGAAATGAAGGTATGTTTGACACCAAGGTTTATAGAAAAGAGTGCTGTTGTAATACATTACTGTATAGGACAAGCATGCACCCTAGAAAAACCTTTTCAAATATAATTAAAGTACAAGGAATGGGAGTTTCACGCTTGAGCAACCAGGAACCTACATTCGAAGAAGGATTGGTAACCCTGGAAAACAATTTATATGATAGAGGCTATAAAAAGAAGGAAGTGACTGATAAGTTGGGAGAAGTAAAGACACTTAGGGAAGGAAGAGCAAGGCCATATGTTTCAAACAAGACAGATCAAGTATTAAATAGAACTGATACAATGATTAATAAGAATGTAGTTAATGTCTCTAGTATCATATACAAGTGATACGAGGAAAGTAAGAGATGCCTTTAATAAACACTGGCCGCTTCTTATGACAGATAGAAGAATTAGGGAAGCGGTTGGAAAGTGTCCTAGTTTTATTTTTAAAAACAGGAAAAATCTTAAACACATGTTATGCTACCCCAGGAATCTAACTGAAAGTAATCTAAATATATGGAAAGGTACCAGAGCATGTACCAGTTGCAGTATGTGTCAATATGTTAAAAATACTGATGAGTTTGTCCACCCGGTCACTGGTAATAAATATAGATTGAATGGAGCAGTCACCTGTAGCAGTATGAATATCATTTATGCAGCACAATGTAACTGCTGCTTACATTTGTATGTAGGCAAAACAAACAGGACATTTAGAGAACGTGTAAAGGAACATACATATTAGTAGTACAAGGAATAGGGACTCTGTAAGTGCCTTGTCTAAATACATAGAGAGAGAAGTGGTATATGCCATGATTTCAAATTTGTAGCATTAGAAGAAGTTATTATTGAGCAAAGGCTGGGTAACATTAAGAATCTGACAGAAAGAAGTGAGCTCAGTTGGATACTCAAACTAAGAGCAGATAAGGAGATGGGGCTGAATGGTAAAGTATCCATTAAAAAGTGCCTTAGAAGCATGAGGAATACCTAGAAAATAGTGTCATATATTATAATTAATAGGTGTTATTAAAGATATTTCCACTTAGTAAGAACATTGTGGAATTTTACCCAACTTGTCGTAACCTCATTCACTTAAATATGTTTGCAAATATGGGCTATCTATGATAAGACTGCTAAAAACAAGATTTGAGAACTTTAGCCTACTTCCTGAAATACCATATATTTAAACATATTTGAGAATAGAATTTATCCAAAACAAAGCAGTGATATTGTCTGTGCATAATACATTCATTACTCATTTAGTATGATGTGAGCAATTATTTGTACGGTGCATATATTTACAACTATGCATAATTTATTTGCTATATTAGAATCACCTTCTCATGTATATTGCAGTGGTGGTGCTGCAGTAGCGTCGCCTCACAGTAAGATGTTGTCCTGTTCGATTCACAGCTAGACCGTCTTCTGTGTGGAGACATGTGCGAATGGGAGTACCTTCGTTGAAGGTTGTGCGTCAGGACCGGCAACTCGGCACGTAAAAATCCACTGCCAATCATTAGCGGACCGGAGTTCCGCTAAGTATCTTATCATATAGATGCATTATATAGCTATAACTATACACACAGAGTTATCTCTATTTAACAGATATACTTATACCAAAGCATCCATCCATCTTTAAATGACTGTTAGAAGACCCTATTCATATAAAGTACACTATATTTAAAGCACCATATAGTTGTATAAAATATCTTTGGTAAACAGCAATATAGTGTTCAAAGTGTCCTATGAAGTATACACTAGGGGTCTATATGTAGGATAAGAACATGAAATAAGTCCTGTTTTTTATACAAACTGGTGACGTATATATATCTGCACCAAATTGCCTAGATATATATATATCTATATATATCTATATATATCTATATATATCTATATATATATATATATATATATATAGAACTATTACTATCCATAGGATATATATTTTATGGTCTGAATGGGTTGCTCAGAGGTATAGAGTTAAAATTATGTCTATTATAACTGTATAGAATTGTGCCTGGATGTATGCATATAATGTGCTGAGTGCTTATAATATATATGTTTGATTGACATATGAAAGACCGAAATGCAACAATATGATTTGTTTCTATGGGGAAAAGCATAAACTTCCCTTGATTGAAACTGTTTATATATATATATATATATATATATATATATATATATATATATATACACACACACACACACACACACACACACACACACACACACACACATTTCTGTGGTGAAAGAACTTGCCTTTGTACTGCTTACATCTTGTTCAATCATGTGGTGCCCTTTTGAACTTTGAAATTTGTGAACACAGTTTCAAGATTTGACAAGGCAAAGGCTTTTTCTTCACTCTCAGTTTTTTCTTCCCTGTATTGGCTGCACTGGCAAAAGCAGAGAAACAGCTTTTCCTCAGTGAAAAAAAAATCACGCACGCGTGCGTGAGAGAGTACACACACACAAACAAGCATACCTTAGTGGATTCATGTCAAAATAGTGAGTGCAAAACAAATGAATCCCATATAACTGACAAAGCAATAGTGAATTACAAGTACATTAGACAAACAAACCACACAACCCTGTCATTGTCAGAGGAGACTGGCATTACTAGACACAGACATCTAAGGAAGATTCTGTTGTTGAGGCAGCAGAACTTAAGCAGACCTCAACCCACAAATTCTTGCTCTACAGAATCCAAACAAAGAATCTTGTGCTACCAACAAATCTGAGAAGTGGGTTTATGCCTTATCTAAATTTTTTACATTTTCTTTGTGGACCATAAACTTCCAGTGAGAAGCAACCAATGAACTGCACCAATCACTGGACATCTTGACAGATGGAAACATATACATTTCAGTTTCACATGGCAATCATGTTTTAATTTGGCAGTCTCATCATGTACTTAGTCCATAATTTTGCAAGTGTGGAAGCAATACCAACAACTGGCTGCATCTTACAGATTTCACTGAAGATATGCCTTCTTTGATGGATCATTGCTTCCTGAATACCAGTTAGGGTTGAACTTGAAAATAAAGGAATGGGGGTGACACCATCACAGCCATTGGACTGAAGTTTGAGACTCCCCAATACCCGTTCAATGGAATGCATTGGATTCTGTCGATTTTAGTATTGGTACGGCCAATAACTATGAAATATGCAAGGTTCCTGTAAGAACTGATATGTCTTTGGCAATGTCTGGAATGGTTGTGAGCTTAAAGATGGTAATAATCAGCAAAATCAGAAATAGTATGGCCCTCCTCTAGAAGGGCAATAGGCTAATGCCTGAGGCTTTGCCTAACTGTCCCACCCAGCGTCTGTTTATCTCTCCAGTTGCCTATGTGGCAGGTCATCACATCAGACACATAGATCAGGACAATAATATCTAGAGACTACTTGATCCCCTCCCATCCCCCTCTCCCACACAGTCCCACTCATTTTTTCATACCAGACCACTCCCTCTGTCAAAAGAGTGCAGCAGCAACTGGGGTTTTACACTTGTAAAAATCAATTATCAAAGAGATCCCATCAGATCAGAAGGGTCCTATTATTACTACAGTTTATTTTTAATTCCAAAGAAGACTAATCACCTCAAGCACATAGACAGTCTCAGAATCCTAAATCAATTTATCCAAAAACACTACTTAATACAAGCACAAAAATAAATTTAACTCTCAAGATGCTAAAAACGATCTTGCTAAACTTTAAAGGGAACACCAGACCCTGATCTAATCAACTAAAGGCAGACATGATGTAAAAATAGCCATCCAGGTGAAATATAACCATAACGCCTTCCTTAACTATGTTAGAAACCTCAGAAACAATGCACAACATGTTCAGACCTAATAATAAAATGGCATAGCCAATCTACTAGATAACAAAATTTTGCTCAAACTTCACTCCCTCTCATATTCCCAGATCACATACCTATAGTTGTACCTCCTAAACATATACCTCCCAAGCAGAAGTCCTCAAGGTAATATCCAAGGCCAAGAACACTACCTCCTTGAGGCTAGATAACATTTTGGGCTGGCTACTGAAACAGGAATTGTCAGACCCCTACAGAGGCTATTTAACATCAACCTCCAAAGAGGCTTTGTGATGGATTAATGGAGGAGAGCAGCAGTCATCCCCTTGCAGAATGGTGGAGGTTCAACTGATCCAGGTAATTATATACTAATTAGCCTGACCCAGCCTCATCTGTATAGCTATGGAAAGGATCATTATGGATTTAATAAATTAGGACATAGACTACCTAGAGAATCTTAACCCAAGCAAGTTCAGATTCATTAAGCAGTGATCCCACATACTTAACCTGTTCAACTTGTTCAAGAAGATTACTGAAGCAATGGATGAGGGCCTGTTAGTACACACCACATACCTAGATCTTGCAAAGGTGTTTAACAACCTCCCACATTCAGGTATTATAGATAAAGGTATACATTTAAATGAAAGAGTTTATGTAATTCCTAGGATAGCAAATTGGCAAACAAATAGAATCCAGTAAATTAGGATGGAAGAGTCTACCTCCACCAAAAGACCTGTCGCTAGAGTATACCAGGGTTCAGTTCTTGGTCCACCCCCTGTTTAGAATTTACTTCTCAGAGGTCAAAGGAAATGTTAAGGGTTTATGGCTAAGCTTTCAGATGACTGTAAAATTGGTGCCATTACAAACTCTCCAGAGGATTCCATGTTCCTCCAAGAAGGCCTTTCCCAAACAAGTACTGTTGTCAAACTCACAGACTAAAACTAAATGTCAAAAAATGTACAATAGTATCCTTTGGCAAGCATAACTATCCTTGTAATTATCACATTGACAACACATCCCTGAAAGTTGATCCTGTAATCAGGGATGAGGGGAACTATGTTGACAATGAACCATCCTTCGATTACCACTTATCCATTAATGTAAGGAAGTCATTTTTCATTGTACAGTTTACATCTAAAGTAATGGCATCCAGGTCCAAGGATTTAATCATTCCACTGTACTAAGCTCTAATTAGGCCAATCATTGAATGTAATGTCCTTTCAGTATGCAGCTGTCCAAATGCTTAGCACACCAACAAGAAGTCCCCCATTACCAGGGAATGTGGATTCTCTGACTCATAACCTTAAAAGAATATAAAATGTGACTCAGATGCATCCTAAGAAAACCTTTTACACTCATGTGGCATCAACTTCTTTGCTATTCACTGCTTAGTATACATTAATTTTATGACACTAGCTAACACCCAACCTACCTTAAGTACTAAGAGTAATCAGGAATTAACACAATACATTTTTCCAAAGATCCACAATTTCCAATCACTGTATTCTTTTTCTACAACTCCTGCTGTTATAGTAACATAGCAGCACCATTACTGCCCCAGGAGACCCTGCAATGTACAAAACATATAACTTTAAATATGCTGATGACCAACATAGAAAGGTGCATGTTATGTGGCATACATACTTTGTATAAGTTCAGTCTAATTAAGCACATTGTGGTGGCTAGATGTTCATACTCAGTATCTCTGTTGTTTCCCTTGCATTCTGATAAACATCCAGATGTTATGTGGTATCAGAAAAAAACGCATATTTAAAGAACTGAAGATAATTTTACAGAAATGAAGAATATACTAATTTTCAAGAATTTATGAGTAGTAAGTACAGAAGTATTATTCACAATGGAAAACTGTTCCATTTGTAACCACCAGGAATTGTCTGCTGGAAGATGGCTTAGCTATGAAATCAGAAATCTCTGCAAGTAGATCTATAGAGAAGACAGAAAAGGCAAAGCATGTGTAACGTCTGGGTGTTTCTAAGGGAAATTTCTTAAAGGTATTTAACTCTTTTGGTTTTCATGAAGAAGAGAGACAAATAGCAATGAATAGTAAGATGTTTGGGCATTACTGTGAATGTAAAAAATTGCCTCTCGTATTTGCCATTTGTTCTTCACAAGAGCACAAGGGTCTGAAAACACTGTAAATGTTTATATTACTAACCCATAGAATGTAGCACAGATCATGAAATTAGAGAGTTGTATAATTCAATAATAGGGCAAATCTGTTTGTGGTACAATAAATGATCAAACAAGGGATAGGCGTTTGAAAGAAACAAACCTGACCCTATCAAAAGTTGTGGATCAAATTAAATTAAAGGTACATGAAATATTAATTGAGGAAGGGGATGTATTGTATCTGTAATGGAGACAAAAAAGATGGCCATGAAGCGGATAGCAAATATGAGGCATATTAAATTCAAACCTTGGGTACTAAGTTTAAAAATAAGCATGAGAGGAAGCATTGTCCTGATTTTAGTCAATGTCAGAAAATCTATGCTAAAAGGAAATATTTTTGAAAGATGTGAGGAGATAATAAGCAAAATAAGCAAAAGGGGCTGGGAGTGTGGCCTAATGGTTAAGGTGTTTGCCTTACAAACACAAGGTGCAGGGTTTGAGTCTCACAAGGGATAATTGGCTAGGCTTGGAATGGCTCACAAGGGCAGTTAGCTTAGTACTAATCTATGAACCTAATCTATGAAAAATGAAAAAATAAATAAATACACTAAGAAGAATGTGCATAAAAAAATAACATGAAAATAAGTTCAACAAATACCTCTAGTGAGTGCTATCAAAATAAAATTAGGTCATACAATAAAGACTGAAACAGCATCAGGGACATCAAAGAACAAAGTTAGTCAGACGTTTTGCAAAAAAATTGCAGAATTAATAAGCAAATGTTGAATTTATACCAGAGATAGATGTACAGTACAATGTTATATCTGGAGATACTTCTAAATCATTAGGGCTGAAAGATAATGAAAAGACATCTAGGTAAACTTTCTTCCTCTTCACTTGCAAACACTGTGAGTGTCCATAAATGGAATACATGTTTCTTGTATGTAGTCTGGAATGTAGTGTGATTCACACTAATGAAATGTACAATGATTCCACCATGCAAACATTGAGTGACATGATTGTGAATTGGTACATGTGAAAGCAAGAACTGGAAGGTATCCCAATACCAACGAAAAAGGCAACACCACGGCTGATCAAGAAGTTATTTAATACACCAAAACACCAAATAAAACACAGTAAGAAGAAATGTTCTTTGCAACATGAAAGCACTTACTGTGTTTTATTTGGTGTTTTGGTGTATTATTCTTGATCAGCCATGGTGTTGCCTCTTTTGTTGGTATTTGGATTACTACTGTTGTTTTTAAGAGGCACTTTATCCTGGACTGTTTTGTTCTTTGATTGTTGAAAAACTGGAAGGTATTGAGAGTAATGACAAGTATACAGGGAACGTCAGTTGTGTTAGATCTGATCTATGTAAATACTGTCCCTAGTTTACTAATCTCAAAGTTCCTACATGGATTTTATGAAATATCCAGGACATCTTCTGTGATACATTTAAGACCTGGATCTGAGACACCAATATAGCTTCTGCACTATATGTCAGGAGTGATGAATGCTACTTCTTTCTAACAAGCTTCTTAACTTGATCAAAGCTTCTTTGTTAACGCTATACAAAATGTAATTTTATGTGTTAATCTCTCATGGCAACCACCAATCTATTTATGCCCTGCAAATTCCCCTTTCTCCTCCAGTGGACAGTGTGTATACATAATATATATAGTACAGTAAAACAGAGGATTATGATTGTGTTTTTGATCATAACCAAGTTGTTATGTGTCTCAGACATCAATATCAGAAACTCACCTCAGGTATGGAGCAAAGTGAAGCTGGAGAGGTAAACTTCAAAAATCCCTATCAAGAACACACAGCAGTCATGATCAGAGAGACCTAATCATAATTCTTTTGTAGTACACAGAGCTTCAGCTGTTCTTATGTACTATTAGTTACAGGTAAAAAGCATGTAGGAGTGTAAAGTGTTTTACTGTTTTGAAAATTATAGAGCAAGACAGCCAAATGGAAGTAAAGTGTTTACAATCAAATTGCTTTAAAAGCTGTTACATACTTCACTCTGCTTTTTTTTTTTTTTTTGCATCAGGAAGGTCCTTAGTATAGTTGCAATTTTTCCTGATTTTGAAGCATAATTGCAGCACACCATTTACTGCATATTAGTTATAGCAGTCAGCCAGTGTTCTCTGTCTTAGATGATCTTGGTTATGCAATAGAAAAAAAAGGGAATCAGACTGTATAGAAGATGATATATACATCCACTCTAAGCATGGATATGTCCTACAATGCTTTACTGACAGTGTTTTTTCATTCATCCCATGCATGCACATATGCTGTGTGCCATCCAGATCTTATGGTTTGCATTCTTCTGCCTGTCATAGTATTGTGAGTGAGGAAGCTGGAAGTATATAGTGACACAGGGACAGCTGCAAAGTCTACTGCTGCATATTCATGAGCAGTAGTGAGTCATAAAGGAGAACTCATTATGCATGCATGGACATAACATGTAATTTGCATTACATTACTGGAAGAATAACTGGTGGTGTGAAGCTGGAGAATAGTGGTGGCTGTAAATTATCAGTGTAAGTGGAGAGAGTCAAGGTTTGGTGTCACAATGTGCAACTACGTACTTCTGAACTGCCAAAAGTCATTTGTACTATCTCCAGGTATATATGTTTGTATTAATCAGTGCCTTGTTTTGCTGCTGATGTTGTTTAGCCCCATGTATGCGTTCAATTTGCAGGAAATCCTCAAGATCAGGTTATTTGTTGTTAAGACATAGAAAAGTGCCACCTTGATGTGGTCTGATTTAGGGTTGCAAATGGCTAGATTTTTTTATCTGTAATGTTGAGATGTCTGTTAGCTGGAATGTACCTGAAAAAAAAACACTATGGAGGCAGGGACTAGGTCCAAAAATAAGGAAGAAAGACTGTAACAGAAAAAGCTGAAAACAATATGTAGAAATTTACCAAGGAACACCTAGAAGGTATCTGCAGGAGGCAAACATGATAACATGGACCTTGATGAGTTTGACATTAATTATTAAGGATTAAATCTAAAACTCCCAGTATTGACAATAACAACATGGACAGACTAACTTCAGAATTGAGATGCATGTAAGTCCTTTGGGCTAGAAAGGCAGTTTTAAGTGATTTTTTTCAGTACCCAAGTAAAATTCTCTGAAAGTTTTATTAAGAACTGGGGAAAGGGAATTGGCATGAGGCCTTTTATATACATGAATGGAATGCAGGGTGTTACAGGCATGTCACAATTGTTTATTTATTTATTTATTCATTCATTGCATTTGTTAACCAAGAAAGTCTGACTAGACAAAACAAACTTTTCAGTGGAGGCCCGGGGAGATACGTTCTAGAAAACATACATGACACAAATTCTACAGTACAGTACAATTGGTGTCAGAAACATAAAATAACAGTTCAAAAGATAATCAGAGGCACAATACAATGCAATACATTTAGGTGAAGACTATAGAATTCAGTGCATAAGGCTTGATGCATATAATGTGCACTAAACTCAGTTTCCATTAGGAGTGGATATATACCTTATCTTTAGGGTGCATAATGTAGTGCATGTCTAGCAGAAATCTTAAGAATGCATTACAGCTGAAATAAAAAAATATTTTTTTTCCAGAACAGGGAACTTTTCTGTCACTAGGAGAATAAGACTATGTGTGCTGACCATGGCAGTATTGTCAGGCCAACTGCATTTAAATCCTTAATGGAAAAATGACTATCCTAGATGTATTTTTCTACCCAAACACCTCAGTATAATTTCCTAAAAATTTTAGTAAAAGGTTTCAAAAGAGGATGAACATCTGGCCTTTTATACACAGTTACTATACAAAGGAAAGTGTTTTACAAGCATTTTTCAGTTACAGTCAGACACAATGCATTTTACTTGATTTCCATTTACTTCAGGATAGGAAATAAAATACTTGTCCAGAATATATCTTTGTTGAGTTGGCACTGTATTGGAAGTAAAAATGGTAAAAGTTTCTCCAAAAAAGGGAGCATTTCTGTTACTGGATATATGTTTTTCCCTGTTCTCTATCATACAGATTTAGATGTGTACACAAGGAGATACATTACACAGGGATAAAGCTGCATACATATCATTATACCTGAAATCACCAACTAAATGCATTCTGCAGCTGAGTGTCATGGTATTTTTCTTCTGAGAAATCTGCAACAAAACTTCACATGGTTTCAGAAATATATTCCTATACTGGTAAGCACCAGGAGCAACTCTCCATAACCATTTGTCTGTTCTCCCCCTTTTTTTTCCCCCATTTGGTTTGCCATTTGGTTCACAAATGAAAATGTGCAATATATTATGGCTGAGAAACTTAGTAAGTGCAAGCACTATATTAAATAATTATTTCTTAGAAATGTTATTTATTGACATTTAAATTTTGCAGCATAAAACACAATTTTACAATGGCAGATCCATTCATGATGTTGTTGTAAACTTGCATTTAGCTCATGCAATATATTTGTATAAGTTTAAGTATTCAAATGTTTCACTCTCAAACTTTCTTAGCAAAATCTGTAAGCAATACAGAAATATTGACATTTATAGGTAAGGTCTAATTAAGGTCATAATGTCATTAAAATCTTAAAAACTAAAACATCTGCAAAATGTTCAGATTAAAATAAAAGTATAGCTATAAGTTATCTCCAAGTGCAAATATAAAAGCTATCAAAAACATAACTATGTAGTGCTCTTACGAACTCAAGCCAAGCGAAAAAAAAACTATTTTTTTTAAAAAGTGAGAGCTCTATTTGTTCTAAGTGTGGTGGCATAAAATGGACATTAAAATATTTGTCTTAATTAAAATTAAAATGACAGCATCTCCTTTGCTTATGAAGCTGAGTGTAATCTAATGACATCATAAAGGCTACTGTGCCATGTAATTTTCTGAAAGTTTCAAGACTGTGGACACCATTAATAAACCAACTACACCATGGATCAGTTTGGTACACAGTAGAAAGAAAGTTACACATTGAGTCAAGACTATGTAGGCCCCACTGTCCAGGAATTGTGCACCATGCATAGACTACATGTGCATAACACCCCTTCCCCAAATGAAAACCATTCATAAATGTGTAGGCATCACAGTGTGAGCTGATCCCATGGTTCCAGTGGGGTAACCCACAGGAACCCAAATATTAACAATCCAGTGGCAGTGCTGTGATCCCCTTCCTTGCTAATATGCTGCTCAGCAGATGTAGCTGAGTAACATATTAGTGAAATACGAAAAAACTTTGTAGGAAAAATCTTGCCTGATGACAGAGTTCCATATGGTAAAAGCAATCTTGTTACTGTGAACTAACTTGCCTTGCTCCCATACGGATGCTGGCAAACTCCCACCAAAGGGAGCTTGCTGAGCACTAGACCACATCATTACCATATAGTAACGCCCTCCCATTGGCCACCTTTCTTAGGGAATGACATTTTTTAACAAATCACTTCCAAACATGCTGGCAAACCACAATGCAACAGTGTAATGTATCTGAGGTATGTATACTAAATTTTACATGTACCCACTTATTAAAGTGCAGTATATTGCACTAAGCCACAGGACGCAGCTACATTGTGAAGCACTGTTATTAATTCATACAGCACTGCCCCATGTCCTGTGCAGAAAAACACCTACCACACAGTTGAATACTAGGCACTCCTGTGGGTCCTTTGTGCCATTTATGAAGATGGAATGGGTTTTGTGTGCTGCCACAGTGCACTCTAAGCCATGCTTGTGAAGCACAGTAGTTCACAGTGGCATACAAGACATAGTGTGCAAAATGCATGTACTCACCTGTACACCACGTATATGAATGCTATGACTCATATCAAAATATTCTGCATATATAGGCCTTTATACAGACACCAAAAATAGCCAAAAACATTGATAAGTCTCAGGACAGCCTTCCTGAAATGGGTCAGATGAAAAGGATTAATAACTGAAATTAATGTTACTGTACAACTAAGTGTAACAGTGTTTCAGGTAAAGTAGAAAATCAACACTAATTACTATAGTGCATTCAAGCAGACAACTGTATAAATAATGAAAGGTAACAAATGTCCAGCTATACTACTCAAGGAACAGCACAAAAATGAGGATCAGTCACTGTAGGAAGCAAAAAGAAAAAAGAACCCTAAAAAAATCGCTCACCTAGCAGGACACTACCTTCAAGGCTGGAAAGAGATTTGTGACTGGTGGAGTCAGGCAACAGTATGCCATACAGAGATACTACAGCTGGTTAAAGAATGGCTCTGGATGTCAAACTTATTGGAAATTACAAAAAGGTAAGAGAAATGATCCAATAAAACAAATTTAGACTGCCCTAACTGCTGCTTTCTTCTGATGGACAAAGCATTTATTTTTGTTCAGTGAAAATGCCTGATTAAGTAATAATAGAACTGCTGCTTGAAACGTACACTGCAACCACAGAGCAGTAAGGGGGAAACCTATACTTATAAAGCCAACCAGTATAATAGTAAGTAAGGGGTTGAGGATATAGCCTGCTCTGACCTCTGCCAGAAGACCTATGGAAATATTCAGAGGAATCTACACACCCATTACTGGTCTGTGCATGCCTGCCATAAAGCCCAGCAGCCCAGGGTCCATAAGCAATTGGGAGGTTGTGTCCAGCTGCACAGATTGAGTACCTTAGATAGCTCTATTGAGTGAAAACTAGAAGTAAAACAGCCTACCAAGAATGAACTAAGAATTTGCTACACTGAATGCAGACGAGGTGTGTCTTGGAAGTGGATGATGTGATGGTAAGGAGGAAGCTAGATATTCTGTGCATCTAGGATATGAGGTGAAAAGGCAACACAGTGCAGTTTCTTGGCCTGGAATCCACAGTCTACTGTTCAGAAGAAGGAGAGACTAGAAATGATCCTGGAATCATGATAACTGATAGCTTCCATGAGACAGTGGGGGATATCAGCAGAATCAATGACAGACTCATGGCAATTTGACTAAAATGCAAAAATAGAGTAGTCTTCATGATCTCACTCTACACTCCTTATTAGGATTGTGATGGCAAGAAGAGGAGTATATTCACGGAACAGCTGCAAGACCTCATCAATTAAGTGGGACAAAATGAGTTGGTCCTAATAATGATGACCTAAATTCTCATATTGGAAGAGGCAGAACTGAAAATGAGGATTACCTATGTTCACATAGTTGGGACAGCAGGAATAATGAAGGAGAGGCCATTCTGCACTTCCAACTGGCAAACAGCTTAATAGTGGCCAACACGGACAGTAAAAGGTTACATTCAAGAGTGGCTAACATGCTACTCCAGCAGATTTCTTTCTTGTAAGAAGTGGTCATTGGGATGGATCAGAGATTGCAAAGTCATCCTTGGAGAAACAGTTTTCCCATTATAATCCAGTGGTGGCCACAGTCAGATATGGTCAATATTCAGGGAAGGCTATAAGACCAACAGAGACTAGACTCAATATCTGGAAGTTGACTGGAGCCAAAAGCCTACGAGTTCAAGAAATTACCATTGCTTTAGTACCTCAGAAATGACAGAATATAGGTGGAATAGAGGAAGAAAGGCAGTGCTTCAGACAAGCATGTTTAAAAATGACAAAACAGATCTATGGTCAAGCCAAGCCAGGTGTAGTAATAAGGTACATAAGGACAGTGGTGGAATGCAGAAGTCTAGGATGTTATCAAAAAAAAAAAAGAAGTGCAGAAAGAAGTAAGAGATAAAAATATAGACTAGGCTAAGGAGAAATACTGGTTGGCCAACAAAGAGGATAAGAAAGCAGTCACAATGGTTAAGAACAAGATGTTGAAGAATCTGTATCAGCTTCTGAAAAGTGACTTAGCAGCTGGCACAACAAAGCTCTATCAGGCTGCAAATGGCAGACAATGAATGTAGTCATCACATGCAATTCTTAAGTAATGCCAGCAGCAAGCTGCTCAAAAGTTCAGCTCACATCAAGGGCAGACTGAAGGAGTAGTAGGAGGGTGGCTTAATGGCTAAGGTGTTTGCCTTACAAACACAAGGTGCAGGGTTTGAGTCTCACAAGGGATAATTGGCTAGGCTTAAAATAGCTCGCAAGGGCAGTTAGCTTAGTACTAAACTATGAAACTATGCATCTTCTTTGGGGTGGGAGGTTGCCATAATGGTTATGGTGTTTGCCTTACAAACACAAGGTGCATGGTTTGACTCTCACATGGAGTAAATGGCTAGGCTTAAAATGGCCCACAAGGGGAGTTAGCCTAGTACTACCCTATGAACCTATGAGTACTTCAAGACATTTCCTGAATGAAGAAGACCCCACAGAACCTCTACTGCTGCATGCATGGTCTATAATGAAGGAAGAATGAAAATGTACCTTAGAAGCGGTATGAAGTCCACCATGGAAAATAAATTCTAGGAAAGCAGCAGATTAAAAGAAATTCACAGTAGGTATGATCAAAATTTGTGTGTATTAGGGGAGAAATGGCTCCTGAGGGTACTCATTGTAGTATGAAAAGAGAGATGTATTCCAGACAAGTGCAGAGTTAGTGTTCACTGCTATACAAGAACAAAGGAGATATTTACAACTGAGGGAATTTACAGAGGTATCAGGCACATGTCACACTGCACTAAAGTGGTGGAGAGTGTTACTGACAGATTCCAGGACTAGTAGAAAGTAAAATGGGGAATGAATAATTTGAATTCAGAACAGGGCACAGTATAACCTACCCAATATTTGAAATGAGAGAGAAAGCTGGTGAAACTGTTTATGAAGAAAGACTCCCAGAGGCATAGCTAGGGTGGGATGAAGGGTGCAAAATGTCAAAGTGTGTGATTGAAAGATGCCAATCAGAAACAAATGCCAGTAGTGCATTATTGTATTATTGATCAAAGCTGGAGCACTTTAGAGCTCTGTGTGTCACATTAAGACTATAGCATGTGACTTGCTTCAGCTTAGAGTAACAAACTTTTTTTTTGGTTCTTCAGGTAATGAGGTGTCAGACTGGGGAGCTGCACAGGGCACCGGAAAAGCTAAGTATAACTCTGAAGACTCCAAATGAGCATCTCTAAACATGGAGAAAGTATGACAAGGTCTCAAGGAAGTGAATTTGGGCAGTCTTAAAGTGGTATGAAGTTTCAGAAACATTGGTAAAATTAGAGCAGGTTTTGTACAGGGATTCAGTGCTAGAAGTATGGATATTATCTACACTTACAGAGTGGTTCCCAGTGGGGGTGAGTATGCAGCAGGGTTCAGCTCTAAGCCAATTCTTGGTCAAACTAGTGATGAATTACATCAGCAAACAGGTTGGAGGGGACAGATCAATAAAGCTGTTGCATGCAGATGATGTGGCACTATAAGGAGACACTAAAAAAGAACTTCAGTGAATGACAAAGGATTGGAAAGCAAAACCATACATACATTGGATGAAACTGAGTACAGACAAAGACAGTAGTCATGGCAGCAAATTGGGAAGGTCAGAAGACAAAAAATAGAGACAGAAGGTAAAATAATAGAAAAGGTCAACAGCATCAAGTATCTGAGAGGTGCGGCTGAGAAGAAGAGAATTTTGAATGAGGAAGTCAAAGTTAGAATCAGAGGTGCTACACTGAAATGGCAGAAAATGTTGGGGTAGTTTATCACAAAACAATAACAAAGAAAATGAAGAGTAAGTGTACAAAACAGTGGTGTGATCAGTGCTTCCATATGTCACAAAGACTTGGGCAGTGAAAACAGAGCAGCTGAGGCAGATTGAGATGATGGGCATTAGTATGCACACTTTTCAATAGATGACATCAGAGCTGAAGCCAAAGTATCCCCATGTCAGTCGCCCTGCTAGACAGGCGTCCAAAGGAGTAAATATTGTGGGAAGAAATATCCAGGGAATTGTTATGGCTAGGCTTGCATAGGCCCTATGACAGATAGCCTAGTACCAACCTATGAACCTATGTGCAGAGACAGTGAAAAGAACAGATTATGGTGGTTTGGTCAAAGTGCGAGAAAGCAGAAATTATGTGGTAAAGCAAATTTGAGATAGACAGGAAGAAGGGAAGAAAAGACAAGGATGTCCAGTCATTTCAGTGATGGACTTGTGAGATAAGACTTGTGACAGTAAGGCATGACTGTTGAAGAAGGCAGGAAAGTGGCACTGCATTGAGAGAGAGCTGCTGAGTGTTGATACAACCTGACACCATATAAAATAAGAAAAAGGGGGATGACAGTGGTGATGCTATGTAAATATATGTGTGTTTGAGTGTGTATGTGCTTGTGCATGCATGGGCACACATTAATTGGCATATGACCAGTTAAGAACACTTATTTTCTGATATTGGTGCTTTTCTGGGAATAAAATAGCCAGTGATCCTTTGCAGCTATTCTTCTGCATTAGAGATTAATGCCAAGGTAACAGCAAAGCTTACTTAATCATTGTTAAACTTCCTAGCAACACAGGTGGACCTGCTGGCTCCCTTTCCATTTCTATGCTGCTTCAACCATAGCTATCAACCAATCAGGGACAAATCTCAACAAAATCAGGGACAAATCCAGAAATATTCAAGGACAATTAGGGATGCTTTTAAAATATTAGTACAATTAACTTGGGACAATGACAAAATAAGAGAATGTGAATTGATATACATTTTCTGAAGTAAAAGAAGTCTATAACTCTCATTACTGTCATTATTTATTTAGTGTAATTTCCAACCTCTTCTCCAAAAGCCATCAGTTTAAGGAGGGATTAAGAGGAACACAGCAAAAATCTGAGTCAAAGTCAAGGCTATCCCTGAAAATTGGGAATAGTTGAGGTACGTCAATGTGTCATTAAAGTAAGTGTGTAAAAATAATACTTGCTTGCACTTAAGTTCCCCCTAATTGAGACATAAGCAAATTTTATTCCGAATGGTTCCATTTCTTTGGAATTTAATGGCAGTATTGTTGTAATTCCTAATAATCAGCAACATCTTAGTAGTGTGGTTGTGGTAACAATAAACATATTTAGTTTCATATGTGCTGCTTAACACTGATGCAATCATGAAAACTATGAAAAAAATCACTTTGTTACATAATGTTGGCAACCTAGCTCATCTTTAAAAGAAATGTAATATACAGTCACATAAGTGATGGTGTTTTACTGTGGTTTCACTATGAGTGAACGAAGCTGAATACTCTGAGGACTGTAACCCCAAACTGAATTTGCTGAAATAAATCTGCAGAAAAACACCTTTCTTAAGTGTTTTTGCAGGGGCAATCCTCCTGCACACCAAATGTTTGGAGGGAGGCCCTCTGCACCCCACACAAACTTATATATACCAACTCCACAGTCACAATAGCTGGAAGGGGGGAAATTCCCTTGAAAGGGAATCACTCGCTGACAGTGATTTCCTATGGAGGGGCTCCAATTATCAGCGAGTTGAGTCTTGGACAACAAGGAATGCCAGAACGATAGGTCGAGGGAGGCGAGAGCCTCCCCCTCTACAACAACTGCCCATTGTGCCCCAAAACTGATGCTGATGCAGCAGTTACAAGGAAGCATTCAAACTGGTGTTTCTGAGGTAACCACAATCTCAGGCAGCTGCTGAAAAAAGATGATTTGAGTAACAAATCACTTTTTAATGCTGCCTGAGCTCACAGTTACCATGGAAATGCCAATGTGAGTGATTCTGAGGCATACCTATCAACTCCTCTCCTCAAAAAAATTGGACAAAGCTAAAAATAGCAGAGAATGAAGGCTGAAAACCAGGGACAATTTTTAAAAATTAATAATTCATTTAACATTTAATAGAATAGGTTTTGCATAAAGATGCATTTTCTGAATAACAGAAATATGAAACTTTAATGTCTGGCATTAGTGACTGACTGTAATCCTTTGAATCCCTCTCAACTTTTGCTTCAGAATTCTGGGAAAAGCCAAAAATAACGGAAGGATAAAAGGCCAAAATCATGGACAGCTCTTTTAAACTTAGATGGTTGCTAAAATAACTGGTTTTGCATTAGCATGCATTTTCTGAATGATAAGAAATCTCAGACTTAAATGTCTTATTATTTAGTGAGCAACATCCAAAATGGTTTTCCAGAAAACCACATATTTTATGAGAAACAGACCAAAAATATGAAGACAATAATCTGGGCATTCTGCAAAATTCTGGAGAGTTTAGAGATATGATCCTGAGTGATTTATCAGAAAAATGTTTTTGTACTATTCTTAGTCAATTTGTTATTTTTATATTGCCTTAGAATGCTCTGTCAGGTCACATTACACTAATGTTTTTTGCTTACTGTTTGTTTTTTGCCTCTTTTGATTCTGTTATTCCTTAAGCTGTATAAGAACTTGTATATTTGTTGATTTTTCTATTGTAAAACTGTATAAGGAGCTTTCCTCCCTGAGGCTCCATTGAAAACTGGCTCATTTTGGCCCAATGGACTTTCCCAGTAAACAAACTACAAATAAAATAAATAAATACATAAAAAAATATTTTATAAGAGACGGGGAAAAATATAAGGCAAAATCAGGAATGTTCTACAAAATTCTGGGCAGTTTATTTATTGACTGATTGACGTTTATTTACCAGGTAAGTGGGCTGATCTGTTGACTTTTCAGTCACAACCTGGGATCAAGATCAGTAAAGACAATTTATATAAGTACAATAAGACATTACAATCACAGACATACTTCATACAGTTGAGAAGTATGTTCTACAAGTAAGTTTGATTTACATATGTTGAGACCTGCATCTTTATTGCCTTTCAGCCACTAAGTACCAGGATAGGCTTTGGCTCTGCTGTCTAATAGCCTGCTTTTAGGCAGAAATTTTCAGAGGTATTTTTTCACTAGAGCTACACTGATTTCCAGGATATTAATCATGTTACTATATTTAACCATTCATTCATTTTGTTAGACTCACTTTATACTATTCAGGATAATTTTGGGGTAGGCAAAGATTTGCTGACAAAATACAGGAATAAGCCATAAAATTAGTCTAGATTCATAGGTTCATATATATGCTAAGACCATTGAATCTTATAACCATTCATGCCTTACAAGTACCCTCCATTTGAAAGCATCTCCTCTGCACAGGAGGGCCATCCCAGTCAAACCCAGAGTAAATTTGTGTATGCCCATCCGATTATCTAATTAAGTTTTAAAGTAAGATAGTGAATCATATTGCTTAACATGTAGGGGAAGTTTATTCCAAAGGTTTGGGAGGTGATGCCCTATAAGCATGCCTCTCTACTATGATGTATTTCTGCTGGTGAAGATTTAGTTCCCTAGTTCTAGTATTGTTGGAGATATTGGACTTTAACAGAAAGAGGGGGGCAAGGGCGGCTGGATCTCTAATGGTGCAATAAGTGAAACTGAGCTCTCCCCTTAAAAGTCTGTAAGGTACTGAATAAAAGGATAGAGCTTCCAGCCTATCTTGGTAGTTCGTAGACTTTAGGCCTGTGATCTTTCTGGTTAGGAACCTTTGGGGCCTCACTAATTGTTTGATATGACTAATGAGATACACCCCAAAGGAGGCATTGTTCTCAATAATTGCCCTGATCAATGCTGAGTATAAGGGAGTGATTGCCTCTTTAGACCATGATGATATTCCTTTGGTAATTACGTGGGCTAAACACCAAACTTTTTGACAACTCTTGTCACACTATGGTCAAAAGAGAGGGGCTATTGGCCCAAATATTTAGGTTCCTAACAAAAGTTTAATTTTGTAGTGGTGCATTGTCTATACAGCACAATAAGGGGAGGGTTTGCCTACCAAAAATGATGATACTATACTTTTTAGCACTTGAGACCATTTTTAGTATACCACAAATTTACTAGGAAGAGTTCATACAGGAGAGTGTGGCAGTCATAGGGTGACATAACAACAACCTCCAATTTGCAGTCACCTATAAACTTTGCTAGTCAGACCTCTTAGCTCTGTGTTCACAGGTCTGAGAAGTAAATTCCAAAAAGGACAGATCCCAGCACTGAGCCCTGAGGGACACATCTGGTCACTTATATACTTACTGATAAAGCATCTTCAGTTCACACTGTGTAGGCTGTGTCTTTCATCCAGTTTGCTTTCCATTTTACCACAAATTGGTCTATTTTTACAGCAGTTAGCTTTACAATGATGTCAGCATAGGGAATGGTGAAGGCCTTTGTCAGGTCAAGATACACTACGTGCACTGCATGACCACAATCTACAGCCTCTGTACCCCTTTTGAAGAAGTTTTATCAGGTTAAATAGACAGGATCTACTCTTCATAAAGCCAAACTTTTGGGGGTCAAGTCAAACAAGAGTCCATCACTGTTTATGAGGTTAGTTATAATACACCCCATGACTTTGAAGATGAGGCCTGTAAGGCTGACAGGACTTTAATTACCCAGGACAATTGTAAGGCCACCCTTATGGAGGAGCATCAACAGCTCACAGTAAGCTACTCATGAGGGACAAAGCCAGTAGCTAAACTTAAGTTAAACAGTTTGAGGGGTTTGTTGGTTGGAAAGGGCATGTTTAACATTGTTTATTATGCGACATGGTGTATTATATGTAGCAGTAAATATGGATTGTTGTATACCAGAAACCTGACAAAACAAGCATCTTGCATGTTTTATTTTGTTGTTTATCCAGATTTTACACTGTTATAAAATGTTTTATGGAGAGTAACAGACCTTGTTGATAAGTTGTGTGATACACTTAAATGGGGCAGTCACCTGCAGTACTGAACATTTTGACTCTGGTCTTTGCTGAAATTAAACCCTAGGAAAAGGACTCCATGGGCCCATAGCTGCCCACTATACCCCCTGCATACTCCCCAGTGTGCCTCATACCTACCCCCATCCTGGCCTTGCAAAACCATTCAGATTACTTTTTTCTTGTTTTCTAATACATTGTCGTACTGTTCTTAGCTGCTTTCTTTGAATATATCCTAACTGGCCAATATTAGACAATAATAAATGAGGAGAAAATACATAAATTAAGCCAGAGGGCTCAGCTCCCCACACGTCATTGGGTTTTAAATGTTCGAGTTGCACTTTAGAGCCTTTATTTCAAATCTTTTAGCCAAAATTGGCCTGAACTAAAATTGTGGCTAAATAAAGAAATTCATTCTTAACTATGCATTTTCTTCCTGCATCCTTTCACCACTCCTTAAATGGCAAAGAATACAGTATAATACCTGTACAGGAAGTAACAGAATTAAGCCGAGGCTGATTGGGCCTCTGAAGTCATTGGGTTCTACAGGCTGTGAGGTACATTTTACAGCTTTTTTCTCCAGCATTTTGTTACAAATATGGCCTGGAAAAAGTCATAGCTAAGTAAAGAACTTCAGTCCTAGGTTTTCTTTCAAGGAAAAAAAGAAGTTGCGCCCAAGGCTTAATGATCAAAATTGATAAAAAAGTAGTTCCCAATAAACTGAGACTATAAATGTTAGCAAAACTACACAAATCATATCTCAAACAGTCTCTATCTCCCTGTCAATAAAAAAAAAAAAAGATAGTCACCATCTGTGTATCTCTTTCATGTTAGACTGAGATGAAAGTGAATGAATAAATGGCCTCAGTCATAGATTTCAAGTCGCTGCTGTCATACATCATACAGTTTGCCTCTTCACCCCAAAGACAGCTACCATCTGCGTACCCATCTGACAACCACAATAAAGTAACTTATTAAAATGGTTTATCTCAGATCAATAGTCACAATGTGCCTCTTTACCCCACCCCTCCTCCCAGTTAGCTTCCTGTATTCTCTTCTGATATGTGGCTGTGAGAAATGTGAAAAAATGATCACAGACTTGTATTTCAGCCTATTGCTCCTACACAGTACACTGCCACTACATAAGCTATAGTGATCTTGTGTGCATACCTAAGAGGTTTGGTTGTGTGGAAAGTTAAATAAATAATTACCACATTGCTACAGCCCCATACAAGTTATAGTGACATTTTGAACACACCTCTAAGGTTTGATTGTTTGAAGAATTTAAAAAATAAAATTCTCACTTTTCCCAGTCCTCACCACCCCTACATACAAGCTATAGCAACCTTCTATGCACACCTCTGAACAGGGTCAGTTGTAGAACAGGTGGGTCCAAGGCAGAAGCCCTCGCTAAGCCTGTGTTAAAATCCACTTTTACAACATGAGTTGTGGACGTTGTCTGAATACATATATTCTGTAACATATTTTATGTCTTACTGTGAAAGATAATGACTTGTAGTGTATAGATCCCTATGATCATGCTCTGAATTTGGGGAAAAGGCATGCTTGTTACACACCATTCTCACATTAGAAATGTTATTAACAAGCTGTTAAGAAAATATATAACTGCAATGTGCAAGCTTAGATGCATTTAGGGTTAAAAAGAAATTAATATGTTTATTCTGCTTATTCTGTGTGAAATATGTGCAGCTGCAGGAAACCTTGATAAGAAAACAATTGACGCTTGAAAGTCTACCATAGTCAGCAGAATGTGTATTGAGGCCAGGGTTGTATCTTGACCCTAGGCAAATGTATCATATCAAGAAATGGACAGCTGAAGAAGTGTGAGAAACAAAGAAGGGCTGAAATTAGCCCAAGGCCAGGTTGTTTTTCTCAAACATGTTTTTGCAAGACAGCAATTTTCTGACCATGTCAGCAGTAAATCTAACAATATCTTCTTTTCTGACTATGTCAGCAGTAAATCTAACAATATTTTCTTGTGTACATGCAGAGAACTGTATAAGAATAGCATGCTGAACTATGGAAAATCAGACAAACCTTGTACTTACATGCTTTGTCTCCTTGCTGCAAGTAATAAAGGGTGCCTTACTTGAACCTTACGTGCATTGATCTTTGTGTTTTCCTTTACAGATTGGTCCCTCGAGCCGGATACCCTCACTTCGCCTCGGATCAGACGGCCAGGTGGCTGAAACCGTACGGGGAAGAAACCAAATCAGTTCTTCTTATGTGAAAAGTCCTCCAACTGAATTGTCGTCAAAAGAGGCCAGCAACTTTCTGATCTGCGACTGAAGGACGGGTTTTCCGCGAATCAGCGATCAATCATGTGGGCTCAGGTAAGGTGATCTACTTTTTCTGTTTCAAGATCAGGGACCAGATGTGTATTGTTTCTGTCAGATTGTGTTTTCTTACAGTCAGGGATAGAAAAGGTACAATCTTGTCATAGATCAGGTGAAACAGATCAGTAGGCTTTAGAAAGTCATTCTGAAGAGACTTTAACAAAATCCGTGGTACACGTAAAAATCCAAAGGCATCAGGTAATATTTTTCTGAACAGTCTACATAGCAAACCAAACAGGGAAAAATGGGTAATAATTTTGCAAAGACACCTGGAAATCCACCGTTAACAGAAGACGCAAAATATATGCAGTCACAGCGCGCAGACAATATTAAATACTTTTCAAAATGGGTTATTAACTATGAATTTGACGGAAAATTAGAAAAATCCTCACTTATCAAACTTATTAAACAACTCAAAACTGATTCTAAGGGTCAAGTTAAAAAACAATGACAATTAGGAATTCCCCAGGCACACAGGTGGCTGGAGGAAGCAAACCGCAGAGACCAAAAGAACAAAGACTCAAAGACAATGTTTTTAGATAAGGAAGAAAATAACTTGGTAGTGGCATCGGCACCTCCGCCTTCCCCTTCTCTGCCAGAGTACGGAGCAAGTGGACAGACTGACCCACCCCCGTTATATCCTATGCTCACTAGAGAAAGGGACTTTATAAAATTGAAACTAGCTAAAGTTAGAGATCCCATCGAAACTAGGTCCCGAACTAAGGGAAATAATCAAGAAGAAGGCTCTGAATTATGGCAGGTAGTTAAGGATACATAACCTGTAGAAGAAATATGCCCACTTATAGAAGTTCCAAACCCTCAGGCAGGACAGGAAGATCAGACCCCAATTATCTTAGTGTATCGACCCTGGACTCCGGAAGATATCCGGAAAGCTACAGAAGGGATTCTCCATCCGAAACTTAATTTCAGAAAATTTTCAGAAGATTTACAAGGAATGAGGCTAAGTTATAACTTAAAAGGGGAAGAGATAGAAAAGGAAATTCGACGGATTGTAGGACCAGATTGGTACATGATTTGTGGCAACTGGAATCCTCGTGACGCTGCACAAAAACCTCTTCCACACACTAGAGTGAAGGGACTTACAGACCGCATCTCTGAGAAATGGAAACCTAGGGCAGACTGGACTTGCATTAATCAATGTGTCAAGCAGGAGGGTGAATCAGTTGACCAATATTTTGCTAGACTGTTAGAATGTTTTAACAACCACTGTGGAATGCAGGTTCCTGAAGATCAAAAACAAGATTTCCCATATGAACAGCAGTTGAAGAATGCATTTCTAAAAGGTAGTAGTACACCTGTAAGCAGTTTCATTACAAAACACATGGTTGGCCATCGAACTAGTAGATTACATTCACTACTCAAATATGCTAAACATGCTGAAAGGCATTTTAATAGCAAAAAGAAGAAGGCTCAGGTATTTTCCGTAGAAGATGGAGCAGAAGTTTATGTAGTGCACCTCGGGAAAAAGGGCAGGAAAAATACACAGGGAGTTAGGCAGTCTGATCAGCGATCAGAAGACTTTGAAGGACGCAAAAAAAGGGGAGAATGTTTTAAATGTGGTAAAAAGGGACATTTGGCAAGGGATTGCAGGAAAAATAAGAAAGCAACAATGGAAGATAAAGAAGGTGAGGACTGACTATATGATAGTCAAGAATCACAAGAAGAGACCAGTAGAGAAAGGACAAATGAGGATGTGAAAAGGGAAGTAGAGGAAGTACAGGAAATCAATGATGGTGCAGAAGAAGATGAAGTACTAGATTTAGCTTTATTGAGCCTGGAGCTCTATTTAGCAGATACAAAACCGGAAGTTACACTTTTAGTGGAAGGCAATGAGGTTAAATTTTTGTGTAATTCAAGGGCATCACGGACCCTGATACACCCCTCCAAAATACCAGACAATTCAGAGTAACCTGATTACATATTAGTCAAAGCAGCGAATGGGCAGCTATACTGGGAGCCCCTTTCCCGCAATATCACCATAACAGATCCTATTTCAGGATTAACACAAATAAGTAAGATTGTAGTTTCTGCGAAATGCCCAGTAAATCTCTTGGGCAGGGATCTTATGCAGTTATTTGGCATAGCGGTGGTTCCAACTATGCAGGGCATGCAAGCACAGCGACGAGCTGACACCTTTATGGTACAATCGAGGGGGTGAAACGTTTTATTGGTACAGTCAGGACATGGTTATGACTGGTCCAGGGATTGTCACCAAAGAACTGATGAACATAGCCATCAGTAAGTTTGCCTCTCTGGACATTGATAAACAGCACCTGCTGCATTGCACCCTGTATTTTTGCAACACACCAGGGCCTGATAATGAGAATAAAAAAAATTATTTAAGCATCATACAAACAGACTGGTACTGAGAAACTTACACTGGGATGCAGAAGGGAATAGTGTAGCCAGCTGTTCGCTGCCCCAGGAGTTTTTGACACTTTATAAATCCAATCGACTACTACATGTAAGCTTGACCAAGAATAAAAACATACGGTGGGGAGAGAGTTACAAGATGGGAAAACAAACAGAACTGGAGTTGTCAGGACAGGGAATACAAGTGCAAAAACTGAATTGGGTGACTCAAGCTAACCCAGCTGTACATCTGCAGTCTCGCGGAGACAGCTGATGGATACTCCTATTGACGGAAGAAGAAAATGCCTTACGAGATATACCAGAGACCCTCTGGTCAGCAGGAAAATCAGATGTAGGACTTATCCGTACTGCAGGTCCAGTTAGTATTACACCAAAACCAGCGTTTAGACCACAAAAAAGACAGTATCCCTTAAGAAAGGATGCAGAGGCAGGAATAAAACCTATCATAGCAGCATTACTTAAGGGAGGAGTGCTAGTAGAATCCCCTGATTCTCTGTGTAATACACCTTTATTTCCAGTCAAAAAAGCCAATAGAGAATGGCATATGGTTCAGGATTTGCAAGCTGTAAATGATGCAGTAATACCAAGGGCACCTATAGTGCCGGATCCACACACCTTATTGAATGACTTAAAACCTCAACAAGAATATTTCTCTGTGGTAGACATTAGTAATGCATTCTTTTCAATACCAATACACCCAGACAGCCAGTATTGGTTTGCATTCATGTTTCAGGGAAAAAGATACATATATACATGATTACCACAGGGATATTGTGAGAGCCCTACTATATTTTCACAAGAAATGTCAAGTAACCTGGCAGGATTTAACCCACCAAAGGGTAGTCAGGTCTTACTTTATGTTGATGACATTCTATTAGCAGCCCCCACCCTGCAGAATTGCTGGGAAGATACAGTAGCACTTCTACAATTTCTAGCTGCTGAGGGACACAAAGTGAATAAGAGCAAACTGCAACTTTGGAAAAAACAGGTAAAGTACTTGGGATATGTAATATCCAAGGGAGGTAGAACTTTAGATGAGGACAGAAAAGTGGCAATTCTGCAGGCACCGAAGCCCACCACCAAGAAGGAAATGATGTCCTTCTTGGGAACGACTAATTTTTGTCGGAGCTAGATTCCAAACTATGCCTTGGAATCTGCACATTTAACTGATCTTATTTACAAAACACCTATGGCAGCGCAGGACTTGTTGCAATGGACTACAGAGACAGAATCTGCTTTCTGTAAACTGAAACAGTTAATAGCCTCCTCTCTAGTTCTGGGTTTGCCTAATTACCATAAGTGTTTTTTCCAGACTGTAGATTGCAAACAGGGTTATATGACATCAGTACTAACACAACAACATGGGGATAAGCAACGTCCCATTGCTTACTATTTATCACAATTAGACCCAGTGGCACGATCTTTGCCACACTGTGTGCAGGCAGTAGTCGCGGCAGCAATGGCATTGCTGGCTTCGGCTTCAGTAGTCTTGTTCCACCCACTTACTCTGAGAGTACCTCATGCAGTCGCGATTATTTTATTACAAGAAAAAGTAGCATATCTCTCTCCTGCATGACCATATTGTTGAACCAACCTCATATGACAACTGAATGATGTATGACCTTAAACCCTTCTACCCTGCTCCCAACTCCTGCAGACGGCACGCTACATCGCTGCCTGCAAATAACAGAGCAGAAGACATTACCTAGGAAAGACCTCACGGATGTCCCCTTGGATAATGCCGAGGTGACATACTACGTGGATGGCTCGTGCAAAAGGGGCCCTGCAGGGCAGAACCTAGTAGGATATGCAGTAGTCTCTGATACTGAAGTTATAGAAGCAAAATCTTTACTGCATCATTTATCTGCGCAGGCAGCAGAATTGATTGCTCTGACACGAGCATGTACCTTAGCAAAGGATAAATGTGTAAACATCTTCACTGATAGCCAATACGCTTTTTCCACTGTACATGTGTTTGCACAACAGTGGAAAAACAGAGGAATGATAACATCTACTGGCAAACCTATAAATCACGTGCAGCTTATTTTAGATCTTTTAGAATCTATTCAATTGCCTCGAAGGATAGCTATTTGCAAATGTACAGCTCATACTAAACAACAGGACATAATTTCAAAAAGTAATGCGAGAGCTGATGCAGCTGCAAAACAGGCAGCTACAGAGATATTCCTTCTAGATAAGGAACTACAACCCTCTGAAACCTTGAATTTAGATATGTTAAAAACAATGCAAACACTCACTACGCAAGCAGAAAAACAGCGATGGATGAAACGAGGAGGAATCCTTGAAAAAGGACTGTACATCTCTAAGGAGGGAAAACCAATACTACCCTCTAACTTGTTCCGCTATGCGGCATTGTTGAGCCATGGGCAGTGCCATGTCTCAACAGGGGGGATGGTACAGCTGGTGAACCAGGTGTTCACAACATAAGGATTTACAAATTATTCTAAAAAATTTTGTTTAATGTGTCAGATCTGTAACAAACACCATACACAGGGGGCGATAAAGCCTAAGCAAGGGAGTTTTCCCACACCACCATACCCGTTTCACACTATTTGTATGGATTTTATAGAACTAAACAAATGTGAAAATAAGAAGTACTGTCTTGTCATTATAGATATGTTCTCCAGGTGGGTGGAAGCTTTTCCAACCAAGAAAACATATGCAGCTACAGTAGCAAAGGTACTTGTTAAGGACATTATTCCTAGGTTCGGTATTCCGGAAAGAATTTATAGCGACAACGGTACGCACTTTGTAAATCAAACCATACAGCAGCCGAGTAAGTTTTTTGGTATTTCTCTTAAAAATCATTGTGCATATCATCCGCAGTCTGCAGGGCTGGTTGAAAGGCATCATGGCATACTAAAAAGCAAACTAAGGAAATTGATAGCTGAAACAGGGAAAACCTGGCTGTACTGTTTACCTTTGGCATTGTTGAGCATGAGAACTGTCCCTACAGCAAAAGGACTGAATCCTTTTGAAAAGCTGTATGGAAGGGCTTATTACACACCCCAGTGGAAACCTCTCTTGTCATTAGACCAGGAAACTGATTTTACACTAGCTGAATATATGAAAAAGTTGTTGCGTTCTAAACATCTGTTGCAGTTTAATTCTGTTTCAGGTCAGAATCAAGCCAAAACATCGGAAGTGACAGTGATGCCAGGAGACTGGGTGTGGATTAAAATCGTGAAGCGAATGAACTGGGCATCGCCAAAGTGGGAAGGTCCCTACCAGGTGCTTCTTTCAACACCTACTGCAGTTAAGATAGCAGAACGGGATTCGTGGATACACCTGACGCACTGCAAGTTGATGAGAAATTTCGAATTGGACAAAGACCTTACCTCTCCATCGGGACCCTAAGCACAAAAGTCTGGCTACAAAGGGGGGTCAGATCAATAGGAACTGATCTGTCTCAAACCCAGTGAAGCAATCATCAGTGCTAAGGTCCTGTAGGGCAGAGAGTAAGATCATGTGTCCAAGTAAAACTGACTGAATCGAGAAAATACCTTTTTGGAAGAACCGGAGAAGACAGAGACAATGCGAAACAATCATTTCCACAGAAATATTGCATGACCATCCTACTGAACATCATGGCAACAATAATCTTTTTGTTATAGCCATTTCTCTTCCCTGTTACGCAAGTAGAATTTAGTAAGCATGAGTGGCACCCGAACTTCAATACTTACCAGGCAATCAAATACGTGTATGCTGAAACCTTCAATGTTTCGAATTGCTGGATCTGCACAGCTCTACCAACAGCATATGGGGGATTGTTGCTAACTTCAGTTCCCCTAGGGGCTAATAAGACCTGGAAAAACCTAATTCATGACACATCGAATGTCACATCAGAAGATAAAGTAGCATTACACTTGTCTATTCGTCAAAAGGGAACTGTGTGTTTTCATAAAAATGATACAGTCAGGGTAGGATGGAGCCATTGCAATGTAACAGTTCCTTATAGATGCTACACTAAACCTGATAACACTGGATCTTATTGCAATACCAACTATGATTCGTTTTTTGAATTGATGCATAAAACAATTGAGGAAGTAAAACGTGATTCTGTTCTCTACAAACAACTGTCCATAATTGACAGAAAAATGTTTTACGTAGGACATGTGTATGTTTATAGTAAAGCTACCACTAAAGTAGAAGATTGTTACTTTATATGCGGAAGAAAAGCATATAAATGGCTACCTGAAAACTGGTCCGGTAGCTGTTTTTTGGGGTACCTGGTTCCGGCCATATGACACACGGCAGTCTTACCTCAAGGGAAAATTCAGAATGTCCGAGAAATTAAGAAGCCTGCTAATCCAGTGGGACAAATCAATGCACCTTGGAAATACCATCATGACTTAGGCCCTGGGAATAACAAAGAACTATAGCACATGGATCTGGGTGATGACGTTATATCGTGGTCAGGCATATTACCAGCATATGGAGCAATAAAATCAATCTGGGAGCATCTAAACTTCTTGAAATAATGAGTAATGCAACCTTTTCTGCCCTAGAATTGGTAACCGATGAACTAACTGCCATGAGAACAGTGGTACTTCAAAATCGCATGGCTCTTGACTTCACCCTAGCGGCAAAAGGAGGTACGTGTGCTTTAATCCAGGAGGAGTGCTGTTCATATATTCCTGACAACAAACATGAGATAGACAGCCATCTTGAAGTAATTCAGCAGGTGTCGGCCATGACCAAACCCGGACCAAACCCATTGATGGGCTTTTTCCAGAAATAGTTCGGGGGTTGGGGCAGCATCCTGATGAACATTCTGATTGCCATCTGTGTAGGGATAGCCTTACTGATGGTGTGTGGATGCTGCTGCATCCCCTGTATGAAAGAACTAGTTAAGAATATCATAGACGTTTCAGTTTCAGAAACTTTATACCAGGATGCTGAATTCGAGGAATTACTCAAAACTGAAAAAATGCTTTCACAGGCTTAAACTGAATGACTCTCTAACTGCAAATCCTAAGTAGGAAATGGTTATGAGAAGAAAAACTGTCAATGCTTGTTTTGAAAGTAGAATAAAGTATTAAAAGGGGGGAAATGTTAAGAAAATGTATAACTGCAATGTGCAAGCTTAAATGCATTTAGGGTTAAAAAGAAATTAATATGTTAATTCTGCTTATTCTGTGTGAAATATGTGCAGCTGCAGGAAACCTTGATAAGAGAACAATTGACACTTGAAAGTCTACCTTAGTCAGCAGAATGTGTATTGAGGCCAGGGTTGTATCTTGACCCTAGGCAAATGTATCATATCAAGAACTGGACACCTGAAGAAGTGTGAGAAACAAAGGAGGGCTGAAATTAGACAAGGCCAGGTTGTTTTTCTCAAACATGTTTTTGCAAGACAGCAATATTCTGACCATGTCAGCAGTAAATCTAACAATATCTTCTTTTCTGACTATGTCAGCAGTAAATCTAACAATATTTTCTTGTGTACATGCAGAGAACTGTATAAGAATAGCATGCTGAGCTATGGAAAATCAGACAAACCTTGTACTTACATGCTTTGTCCCCTTGCTGCAAGTAATAAAGGGTGCCTTACTTGAACCTTACGTGCATTGATCTTTGTGTTTTCCTTTACACAAGCATTTATTAATTACTTCTTACTGCTGTTAAGCTCTAATCAGACACAACAATCACAACAAACGGCCAGTGGGAAGCTGTTAAACACATCAGTTGGACTGTTTTTCTAAAGTCGGGCTGATTATTTACCAGTTTGAATGAAGTGTTTTAACAGCTTCCCACCACTCTTCTGTAGCTGTTGCTCTCTGTGTGGCAAAAGTATGTGTTTTATATGCATGTTTTCTCTCTCTCTCTGTTGAGTATATGGCTGCTGGATCACATACCATACAGGTGCAACATTAACTTAATTTATAATTTTGTATGAAATTTTTGTGCAGTCATTCCAAAGGTAAGTCGTATTTGCACTATACTCATTTTGTATCACAGATTTGCACTCCTCTCAATTTGTGTTATGCCAGTAGACAGTTAAAAAACTGCCCTTTCAAATCACTAAGTGCACCTTTTCTTTCAACCAGCCCAGCCTTCAGCAGTTTTTGCCACCACTGCGGGCAACTGAAGCTACAGGGTTCAGTCTCCGTCCACCAAGGGTTATGCATCCAGGAAGAAAGAGGTCATTGTCTCTCTCTACTCCTCCCTCATTAGACCAATCATCGAGTATAAAGCCCCATTTGGCATGTACCTCACTAGACACCTGCAACAGCTGGAGAAGCCACAGAAGTACCTCTCAAAGAGGATGCTAGGCATTAAACATATCTCCTACATGGACAATACTCAAAATACTCCAACTATTCTCTGTCTCATATCGCCTACTTAGAGGCAATCTCTGCTTGACATACAAAGCCATGTCTGACCCAGCTCTGTTAGCAATGCTACATCTAAAGAAGTCCCAATCCCTCTGCACCACATGCTCCAGAGACCTCAACCTCATTACCACAATCAAAGAATGCTGGACTGAGAGGTTCCTCACCCAGAGACTGCCCATGTTCTGGAATAGACTTTCCATACATGTCAAGCAGAGCACCTCTCTGCCCTTCTTTAACAGAAATCTTGATGAGTGGATGGGTAAATAGAAAGTTCACCCCGGGGATCACTCTAGTGGCTCTACTTGATAGAAGCACTGGGAACTAAAGTCGGGCGGCACGATGCCAAGCACTTCTATGGGCTAGGCTTGTAAAGGTTCCAGGGTCATTAGCCTAGTACCCACCTATGAAGTTATGAAATCAAGAGAGTGAAAGTGCAGCATACAGCCTTTGGCGTTACTTGCATCCTACCAACAATTAATGGTTGCTCTGTTACCATCCAGTGTGATTGAAGTCCTTGAGTTTTCATAGATATCCTTGATTCTTTGTCAGCATTTTGGTATCTCTCCATCCACAACCCCTTTTTTCCATCTTTACACTTTTCCATATGGAAAACAGAGACAGTCCATCCACCCCTAATCCCCTTTTCCCATTTTTGCACATGGGGTCGGATGTCACTTCACTAGTGAAAATCATCTAAAGCTACAGTTTACACCACCTGGTGGCTAGCCCAGCCACGATATTTCTTCCCCCTCCCCACACCCACATGTGCATTCACACCTGTGGCAAATTTGGAGTGTCCAGTCCACCTACTGCAAAACTTTGGAATGTGGGAGGAAACCCATGCAAACACAGTGAGGACATGCAGACTGTGCAGAGAAGGCACCTTAGCCAAGATTCGAACCGGGAAACCTCTTGCTGTGAGGGGACAAATCATCTGGAGTCAGTGTGCCTCAGTTGTTCTTTCATGCGCACATACACTCACACCTTTGTATGTGTCAGGTAAATAAATGCAGACTTGGTGCCAAACCTGAAGACACAAAAGATTACAAAATGCTAGTTAAAGGCTTAATATTGTGTAGTTCCATTTTTCAAATTTTTATACTTAACCTCTCAACCTCTCGATGCAAGAAATCTGGACAAAGCTAAAATATATAAACAGAACATGCTAGAGGGATAGATTCCTGTCTCAGAGACTTCCCATACTCTGGAACAAACTACCTATCTATATCAAACAATGCTCCTCATTAGCACTCTTCAAGAAAAATCTTGATGATTGGATGGGAGACAGGAAATTCACCCCGGGGATCATTTCTGTGGCTCTGCTTGACAGGGGCACAGGAAAATAATTTTCTTGGGTGGCAAAAGCCATGGTACTGTTTGGCTAGGCTTATATAGGCCCTAGGGCCAATAGCCTAGTACCTGCCTATGAACCTATATGGCGGGAGACAATAAAGGGCCAAAAATAGGGACAAATTTCAAATATTGTTCTTAGAAGCTTATTAAGTTGCTAGAATGACAGATTTTACATTATTATATATTTTCTGAAGGATATATAATCTGAAACTCAAATGTCTATCATTACTTTAATTTTATTTAGTGGCATCAATGCTCAATGATTTGCCAGAAAAACACAAACTTTACAAGGTGCAGACCAAAAATAAGAGGCAAAAATCTGGACATCCTGCGAAAATTACTACAGATTAAGTTGAGCGGCACGTACCTGTAAAATAAGCGGTAGCCTCTCTTATTTACCCTTGTTAAAGTATAAATCTATCATTACTGTCTGGCACAGCACTGAATGTCTTGTAAATGTGTAAATACTGTTGAAATTCTGATTAAAAATTGTATGTCTTTCAATAAGAAATAAATAAACTGTTTATACTCGTTTTCTTGTTATATCAACGATTTAAATAATAATATTACCAGTATTCGCAAAAGCTTTTCTCGTTTTGGGCCTTTGTCCCCAGTTTTTTGAAGCCAAAGAAAGAAACGATTCGAGGGGATTCTTGAATGTTACTGCTACGAGTGTACAAGATTTAGGCACGAATTTCGCCAGCTGCTTCATGAATAATCTAGAATCATGTAGTTCTGCAGCTTCATGAATAATCCATGAATGATTCAGGAATATGCATTATTCATTTTGGGAAACAAAAGGCTGTCAACTCGGGCTGCGACTCTTAATAGGGAGGAAGACGAAACTAACTATTCCTTTTATTGACTGTTTCTCTTGTAAAACGCTACGTTAAAAATAAAACAAAAATCTGCTCCTTTCAATCACCGCAGGCTTTCAAAGTGCGTTTCTGTGTCTCACAGGTTAGGGGATTACGGAGGGGATTGGGGATGTAATACAAATAAATACTTCTCTTCGGCAGCTATAATTTGCAGAATTGTGATGGCAAACTGTGTTAAATGTAACTTGTCTGAAAGAGAATTCTACCTTCCTGGTCAACAGAAGGTCCTGTTTTGGACAAAGTAGGCCTGTGACCTCAAGCGGGTTGGGTAGTTAGTTGAGAAAAGGTACACCATGTACACACGCTGTTAACTGGTTTCAAGATCAGTCGGTTTATTTATTTTTTCATCCGTGTACTACTGTTTTAGTAAATCGGTCAAGTGTGTTCTTCCCAAAGAACCATGGCTTCAGAATCGGACTCAGTAAGGTCGGTATCTAGTCATTCCTATGTACGTGATTGTCATCAACGGTTTAGCAGTGCATACCTTTTGTATTTAAACCGAGTTCATTTTTTCTGAGTGACTCTCAGAAATATTGTGTCACAGTGTCATAATGAGGGCAGAATATTTTCATAATTGTCTAAACTAATGGGTAGTTCATAACGCTATATTAATTTAACATAGAATTTCAGTGACATGCCATTTTTTATAGTCTTAGGAGACAGTTGAAAATTATGCATGCATTTATGTTTTTAAGCAGATAGGTGCAACAACTGGAGAAATGCATACATTTTAAATGCAGTGCAGCTTGTGAGGCTACAGTATGAGACTGAGGGTGCAAAACTAAATTGTCTGGCTACACCCCTTATTTTTACGTGCTTTTGATGATGTGCATAGCATGCAACCTAAGTTTAAGTTGAGGATTGTAGCTAGAAAATTGTGGGCCAAATTCTCTTGAGAAGCCTCTTAATTAAATGCAAGTAAAAATTGCGAACTACTCTGTGAAATCCTTCTGTTAAAGTGCAAGTAAAAATCAGTTTAAGAAAGCTGGGTTCAATAGTATATTCGTACAGAGTTTTGCAGTTTAAGGTAAGTGTTGGTAATACTTAAATTAGGAAGTTCAATGTGCTTTGTCTTCTGGATCAATACAGTTGTAAGCTTTCTGATCTATAGACACATATATAAATAGAAAACGACGTTTATTGTTAACAGTGGTTTGCATAATTATGCGTTATCTAACATTCCCTATAGAAATAATGACATGGTCAACAAACAAGGGTCAGAGTTGCTTTTGGTTACTCTTGTATGGCTACTTCATTTGCCATTAGAAGCAGGCTTTGTTATCCCAAGTGTTGAGAATGGAGTTGAAATCTGTCGAAAAATACCAAAATGCAGTCTAATATTCTTGGTGTTTTGACAGTTTGAGCTGAATTGCATGTATTAAATCAAGTTATGTTTTGCATTGTACACAATTACAATATTTGTATGATGCATATTTTTCTTAGAAACCTTTTCTCATTTATCCTGCTTACTAGCGAAGCATTTTGCAAGTTTAATGTACTTTCCAAGCAAGATATTTAAATGCTGCAAAGATTTCTGTTCAGTGAAAGTGTTTTGTCAATTTCAGTCACTCAGCAGAGTTGTAGACTGGAGTTTAGAAAATTTAACTATGTAGCTGTCTTTAATAGTTGTGACTTTTGTCAGTTTATTGTTTGAAATTACAGTTTTTGATATCTGATCCTTTTTTCCGATTAAAAAACAAAGTTTGGTGCTTTGATACCAGTTAATGAACAAGGACTATACCTTTCATTGTCTGCAACAGGAAAACCTGATGGGTGTTATCTAGTAGTTAAGAATGCATCTAGCTGTTTAAGGTACATCTTATCTTAATTAGCAAAGGTCTGACATGGATAGGTGGCTTATGACTCCAACTTTTTTACCAGTGTCTTTCTAGCCATCTATGTTCACACTCATCCATGATGACTGGATCAGCTTTTCTCCACCTGATCATAGAAACAGAGTGTGGGGAAGGCTGTCTTCTCATTTCTTTTTATCCTTATGAGACAAGATTGTCACTGTAATGGTTTCCTGACAACTGCCTCAAACTTTTTGTGCAGTTGTCAAGTACTTCATCTTCACTTACATGTTAGTTTCCATTATTGCTATGCATGCACCTTTACAGTATGTGGGAGTGTATTTATATATGTATGGATATAAGTCATTTGGTTGACAATACAAATTAGTGATAAAAACTAAGAGACGGCATGGAAGAGGGAAAGCGCATTTCTGACAATACATTTAGTTGTATTCAAGCTTTATACAATGTAGGTATGTAGGAGAGTGCAGGACAATGAATGGTTGACAGAAAAGGTGGTGTTTTTGAGAACATTGACATTTGTCATTGACAGGGGTGACAGGTGCTGTTTGAGGTTTCTTTTTGGGTATAAATTCTTGGCTAGGCTTGTAAGGGCCCCAAGACCATTAGCCTAGTAACCTCCTATGATCCTATGTGCAAGATTACATTATAGCAGGTAGAGTGATATGTGAGTGTTCGTGGGTTTGGGTTGGGTAAGGGAATTTAGTGTTGTGCCTGTTTTGTGTTGCAATTATTGTGTGCCTTTTTGTCTTGATTAGTGATACTGTTAGGGAAAGGGGTTTCAGTAACATAATGTGTAGGGCTTGGCTAGGGGCAGGGTTAAGGTATGCATACGAGTAAGGTGGTCCACCTTACTTTGGTATACTAACCTTAAAATGATGCTACTAAAACCCCTTTACCATAACAGTACCACTAGTCAGGCAATGCTTGATCTGGACTTGACAGATTAGTATTACTGATAGTTGGGGAGTTGTCATTAGTATTTTGTGATCTGCTCAATTTGTCTGTTAGACTTGAAAAAAGAAGTGCAAAACAGTGAAATCAAGTGTAGTAGCTCTTTTGATATTTGCAAATTAGAAAGCATCATACATTAATTAGAGTGAGTGACATAACCTTATATTGTGTGATACTACACTTATGAGGCATTTATATTTTGTTTGCTTTTTAGTAGCAGCTTATTTTTTGTTCTGTGTTTCTGTATTCTAGTCTTTGTTTCAGTAATGGATATAAAAAGTACTGTTATTAAATTCTCAACTGTGGGTCAGTTAGTCTAATACCTCTAAGGTATTTTGGGAACTAAGCAAGCAATTAACTGTTGTAGAGTCCGTTCTGGAGTTTTATTGGAAGCTGATTTTTTTATCAAGAATATTCAGTTTTCGAAGCTTGTTGAGTGTCTGTTGTAATTTCTGTCTATTGGAAATAGGTTACTAAGTGGCAGTCCGTCTCGACAGATACCTTTATGATGTACCTGTCTGCTAGACAGGTAATATTTTATAATCCAAATAATTTTTGTTGGCTTTGTACTTCTAATTAATTCTCCTGCAGATGTTTAAAAGGTTGTTTTTAAACTATTTCCGTTTCCTTGACTTGGCACTGTTAGGACAGGGAAAGTATTGTTAATTTTGAACTTCTTGAGTCTTTCATGATACCTGATCAGAGAAAACTCAAGATGTATAGAGTAAAACCATCTTATTACATGATTAGCTTGAGGCAACTTTCAAAAAGCCATTTCAGTTAAAAAAAATGCAGCAGTACGAGCCTTAGTTCTTTTGTTTTAAAAAGTGCACAAAGGTGCTACCAAAAGTATTTGTATATATACTGAGGGAAACAGACAAAAACAGTTACTAAAGGCATATATTATAGCACACTGGCTACAAAAATGGCATAAATGCATAATTCTTAGGAAAGCAAAGTGTACAGTTGCAATACCTCTGTTTCAGAGTTTACTGAATGAGAGAAGAGAGTACAGTGAAATGAGAATTCTGAAGAGGAATAATTAGTAGTTCCTTCTGGAGACACACATTTTGGAGTTTTATTGAAATGAATGAATGAATGTTTCCATTGAGGGGGTTGTCAAAACAGAGAGCGTCTTGAGAAATGATCTTGTGCTGTCCTCCCACTCCCTGTATAAATATTTTGATGCTCTTAGAGAATCTTGTCCAAGATCCTGATGTAATTCAAGAAAGCTTGTTTGTGGCAGGAGAAACATTACAAGATTTGTGGACTGAAAACAGTCCAAATTGTCAGCTAGTCTCATCTCATTGCCTCTC